>NC_136975.1:13836875-13979375 GCF_032717465.1 Coenobita brevimanus | reverse complement strand
ACACTTTAGCTAACCTGCGTTACACACCGTAACTTTTATGCATTCAATAGCACATATGCCACCTTTCACGTGCATTTCACAGAGAGGCAAGCTGATAATCATTTACTACATGTCATATCAACGTACATTACCTTTGCAATTACAATATGTTTTCGTAAGCTTACCTACCTTTCCAATCACACCTGCCGCTACACTTTAGCTAACCTGCGTTACACACCGTAACTTTTATGCATTCAATAGCACATACGCCACCTTTCACGTGCATTTCACAGAGAAACACAGTGATAATCATATAATTGGGGGCCAAAATAACAATGTTGCACTTGGGGAATTACCATTCTCTCACACCCTGAACAGAATTCTTGCTGGGAGAGTACTATATCACTCGTGGCACACTTCTCGTAAATTTTATAGTAAGCATGAATAAAGTTCACATCAACGTACATTACCTGTGCAATTTGACCTCCTGCGTTCGTTGTCGTCATTTCCTTGACAGCTCACCTTCCGCTGAACTCTCGCTAATCAAGGATACGCAACTACACAAACACTCGCTGCACATTTCACTTACATTATGTACTAAGCATACGTTATTACTACATGTCACATCAACGTACATTACCTGTGCAATTACCGCCGGCGTTCGGAGCCGTCAATACCTGGCATAGCTCACCTCTCTTCACACATGCCGCTAAACTCTTGCTAACTCTAACTTTATATGCATTGATGAGCACATACGGTACATTTCACGTGCATTTCACACGATATCACACACCAATACATTGCTATAACAATGCATCAACCACAACCTCGGCAAATATTCCGCTCATGACTGAATTTATTACCGACATTCTTTGCACTGAGAGTATGAGGCAACGCTATTCTTGGCACACAACACACTCGTTCACGGAAACTCGTAGCATGTTTTACGCATATCTCATAATTCCATACGCATTTACAGCATGCTTTACGTATATTTGATACAATTTCATACGCATTTACACGATAAGAATCACGATAATTCAAGCCATAAAACACCGCTACAATTCTCCCCTCCCGACTTCCGCGTGGCCACGACACCATCCATAACACTTGCTTCCCCCATAAAATTTCACCATGCCATCCACTGAAACTTTCACAAACTATATATTGAGGCCTTGGCTGCATTATTGACATACGTCAGCTCACGCAACACGGCCTAGTGGGGGGGCGGAGTGACAAAACCCCGCTACACTGACCATGAGTCTTTCTCAAAGGCACAACGATTCCTAACCGCCATTATTTCTTTTCAACACATAGATATATGTTCCATCGACAATATCACGTCACTATATGTTCACATACAATGTATTATCAAACTGAGTCAATAGGGGCCTTTGCTTCGGGCAGGAGGGGGAAAATAATGGAGGATTTAAAGGGAACCACGATCTGTCACCCTCACCGCCTGGCTGCTGGACAATGACTGAGGTTGGAGGGAGTGGGGTGAGGGACATGAGCCGACACAGTGTTGCCAATGACTTACCTCGAGTAGGCCTTGGCTACCCTAAGACGCGCTGAAAAATCACGCAAATCGGCCTATAACTTTTTTTCTGGCGAATATTTTTGGGCCTTAAGGACGCGAGTCGCGTGACTGTGTCTGCCCGAATGCAAGCCGATACCACGCGAATCGCGTGACCGTGCCTGAAAGGGTTAAGCACTACACTACTTTTTATTTTTTTAGTGTTATTATTTCAATGCATTATGGTAGAGGAAAAATAATAACTGCATTGATTTCAGTTTTAGTTGTCAAAAACGTGAAATTACAGTAATAATTATTCGTGAAATTACAGTAATAATTATTCGTTTATTAATATTAAGTGAACTGGAATCTTCAGTTAATAAAGTTTTGTACATTAAAACATTCGTTGATGTTTTTTCTGCTATGTTTTTAAATCCCTACAATATCTTATTATGTCCACTTAAAAATGGGGGGTTTGGTTTACTGCCTATTTTGTGGTTACGGTTATTATTGTTTTGTTTTTTTGGCTTTCCATGTAGAGCATAGGCGCTGATGATCATTTTGATGTATAAAAGGTTTGTTTATTGCCTTCTGGCTATGACGTTGCCATAAACACAACTTTAAAGCGTCATAACTCGAAAGTACATTTTGGCGCCGATGCCCCTTTGGTTCTAGACGCCTCAATTGATGTTGATAAATTTAGTGGTTATTATAGATTACTGAGAGTTACATGTAGGATAATGGCTGTGTTCAAGTGCAAATCCTTCAAGGGTATTTTGAAAGAACCCACTGTCAGAGGTGTTGCAGAAGCAGAATTAATGTGGGTTAGAGAGATGCAGAAAAACATGATGGATTGGGAAGTGAGATTCAAAAGATTGGGTCACACACTTGAAAATGGGATAATTGTAGTAGGACAAAGAATATCGAAGTGGTTGAAAGAGAATTGGAATCAAGAATACTACATGTTAATACCAGCCAACCACCCAGTAACAAGACTGTATATATTATGTTTACACGATGTGGATCATGCAGGTGTAGAGACTACCTTGGCAAAGCTGCAGAGAAGATTTTGGGTTCCTGGGGCCCGGAAGATAATAAAGACAATCAAAAATAGATGTGTAGTATGTAGGAAGTTAACAAAGAAAATAGAAGACCAATGTATGGATCAAGTGAGGACAGAAAGATTGAAGCCTGCTCCACCTTTTTACCACACAGCAGTGGATTTCTTTGGGCCATTGACAATAAGGGACACGGTCAAGAAGAGAACTCATGGTAAAGCATTTGGAGTTATATTTGTTTGGTGACTAGGGCAGTTTATTTGGATTTGGCAGAGGGATACAGTACCGATGATTTCTTGACCACATTTCAGAGATTCACTGCTATCAGGGGTGCCCCTAAGTTCTTATATTCGGATAAGGGGACTCAACTGATATCAGCTAGCAAGAAAATAGAAAGTATTGGTGAGAAGGAGGGGGTAACATGGACTTTTAACATTCCTAGTGATGCACCTTGGTATAATGGTGCAAGTGAAGCTCTGATCAAGTCTGTCAAAAGGAGCCTGTGTATTACTATTGGAGATTCTGTATTAAATTTTGGGGAATTACAGACTGCTTTATTTGCTATTGCCAATTTGTTAAACGAGCGACCAATTGGTACAAAACCTGGGTTTAGTTTGAAATTAGGTAGCTACCTCTGCCCTAATGATTTGTTACTTGGCCGTTCTAGTGATTACTGTCCAAGTGGTATGTACGAGGTCAGTGGAGATCATAAACGGAGGCTGGAATTTATGCAGAAGATTGTAGATTCATTTTGGAAGAAATGGCAGCGGGACTATTTCCCTTCCATGTTGATCAGGCAGAAGTGGCACACAACTGGAAGGAATGTAAGAGTGGGTGATGTAGTTCTGGTGCAAGATAGCAACTCAGTGAGAGGGGCATGGAAACTGGCACAGGTGATTAGAGCTGATCCAGGACGGGATGGCGCCGTTCGTGATGTTGATTTGAGGTACAAGATAATAAGGGAAGGGATATGATGGTGATGTGGATAAGGTAATGAGTAGATCGGTACATAGATTAGTGGTGTTATTGCCGATAGAGGAACAAATATAATCTCAATGTGTATGTATTATGATAGACTACTGGTATACCTGTTGTAACTTGTGGGGGGCGGAGTGTATCATTAGCATGATAGGTATTTGTATTATCTGTATATATGTAACTATTTTGTAATAATGGATAATGTAAGTCACACCAAATGTTTTCTTCTATTGCGCATCTCAAGCGTAATTTGTTTGGAGTCAGCTGACTTGATGGGTGTTTTCGATGTATACCGCTCAGTTGCAGCTGGTTGTTGGTGGACGCTGGGTATTTACTTGTTGTTGGAGCCATATTATAAGGGTAGGTACAAGTTGTATAGGATTGTGGAGTTGCGAATACTTAGGTCATGAGGAAATAATAGTGGTATACTGTACATAAAGCAACGTAATTGTATCCACCCCTGTCGGGTTTGTTTGATGGTGGATTGGAATGTTTACTATCTGCGGCTTTCAGCCGGTGCAGGAACTGTGTGCAGAAGTGGTAGCCTAAGGTGATGATGACAGGATGCTCCCCTACTGGGAATCGAGGCTCGTGATGGTGTGGCCATTGAAGTGAGTGTAAATAATATTACTTTGTGTTGTATATAGCGGTGAGGCATGTTGTGCCTAGGGTGAATATTTGGGCTTTGGTAAATATATTTTCATTTCCTTGCTTTATTATTGTATGCAATTGTGAATTATTATGGATATGATTGTTATGGAATTATTGTGCAGGCATATCTATTATTCATATTTGTTTACTGATGTGATTAGGCTTATAGACTACTCACTGTGTTACTTTTTGATTACCTCTGAGGACTGGACTTATACTACATTTGCACTACATAGATTTATTGCATTGATTTATTGTGGCCCAATGAATTTGCCTTAGATTGTGTACATAGGAATTTTATAACATTATTGAGACTGTTCTCTGTTTTATTACAATTCATGTTCCCATTGTTTTATTGGATTATTGTATTACAGGTTGAAACTTCTTCTGGAATAAATAGCTGTTATGACTTGTGGCCCATCCTTGATTTTCCCAGTACACATATATATAGATATATATATATATATATATATATATATATATATATATATATATATATATATATATATATATACTGTATATATATATATATATATATATATATATATATACTGTATATATATATATATATATATATATATATATATATATATATATATATACACACACTTAACCACATTCATTTGATGTATCATAATCATTCATTAGTTATTAAGCAATTTAACTCCCTTATCAATTTTTTTCTCAGTGTAGGTGTTAATGCGAGGATAACCATGTTATTTAATCTTTTAGTCTAAGATGTTATAATCATTATAAAGATAAGATTAACACTACTAGAGTGGGTTGACCTTGACCTCTGAAGGCTGCCATTCACAAGTCTCAGTCTGGATCAGTGTCTTCTTAAGTCATGGGCATGGTTTCACCCACAGTTATATGATCATACAGCGTAATATTTCAATAATACATAAACTGAATCATATAGTTTTCTTTTTTTTATCATGATTTTTTCCTCACATAAACATAGTTCATGAAGTTACTCATTATTTTACCATTGTTCTGTATTGCTGAGTTACCGTATTGAGGGTAATGAAACAGATGTGGTCTCGTCTCACCATGTCAGGTTCAAAGCTTACAGCACTCCGCCCCCTCCCCCCTTCTCTCTCTCTGACTCCATCTGTGGGATCCTCCCTCTTACCCCAGGTGGGGTTGGGTAACTCCCTCCCTCCCCTCCCACCCTCCTTTACACGTCAGTTCACCTCAAAACTGTGGACAGTCATAATACGTCATACAAAGGCGATTATTATCCTTTGGCAGAATAATGTAAATTATACCAATAATTCGGACTGAAATGTCAACGTTGCGAAATGGAGCTGACATACAACAAACATCCTTCCCTAGCGTAACTATATCGAGATTACTCCGCTTCACTCACGTGGACTGTTTCAAAGTAAATAATCACAGTGGCGCCACATCTCTTCAAACCCTTGTGCCCGTGTAACACGCGGGAGTGCTGGCAGATGTACCGCTTTTGTTATGAGAGACTGTACAGTATAGTAGTGCTTGAGCCAATCTCGGTCAACGCCCCCTTGAGGTTATCCCCTCACCTATCTGTTTTATCCCATGGATCAGTTTTCACCTCACAGACTTTGTTTCTTCCATTAACTTACTTTCCCTTGAACCTATTTTTTCTCTTCTGGGCATTTTTTCATCATGGGCCTAATTGTCCCCCATCTTACTTTCCCCCATGGACCTATTTCACGGATCTATTTCACCCCGTGGATCTATTAAAACTGGCCCGAATTTCACTATGTATTCTTTCGTAATAGGTGTATTTTCCCCATGAACTTAATATCCCCACGGACCTATGTTCTTCCATGGACCAATTTTCTTCCCTTGAGGATGCTTCGAATCTCCACCTGGAACATTTTGCTCCCATGGACGTATTTCTCCCACGAAACAGTTTCGACCTAATGGACCTATATCTTCAACTGTGCACATTTCCCCTCCAAAGGTCGTATTCCTAATGGACCGACTCCAGTCATGGACCTTTTTAACACATGATCGTATATCCAGTGAGCCTATTTTCTTCCATTCACCTACCCACACACACACACACACACACACACACACACACACACTAACGCACCCACTCCTCGATTCTATTTCAGCAGTAGCACGATGACTGCAACTTTGCGCGAACACACATACACACACACACACACACACACACACACACACACACACAAAGCAGATGTTAATATTATGGATATTACAACATGCAGAAGTAAATAACCCCACAAAACATTAACACTTATGCGTGAGATGTGAGGTTGACCTACCAGTTAGTGAGTAGTGTGACAGACCAAGATCCCTTGAGGTTCGACGCAGACTTTTTCCTCTTGCAACACTGTCTCTCCTACTGCGACCTCTGTCAGAGGCAGAGAGTGATATTTAGATCTTACGGTAGGACACGGGGTAGGAGGAATAAAAGTATAACAAGATAAGGCTTGTACATTGGCCCTATGTATGTGAAATTATGTATTTCAACTTTTTCTCCCAGCACAGCAATGCAGGAGCACAAGCACACAACCTCTACGCAATTTGTTGTGTAAAATTCGTGTCCCATATGGTCCGTAAAATTTCCTCATCTTGAGGAGCCTCAAACTATGATTTCTACTTAGCTATTTGACAAGTTAAGACATGACATACTATTTTGAAAATGACATGAAAACTGCCTTGCAGTTGTACCTGACTTTCTCCTCAAAACAGCCAAACACAGCTGACAAACACAAACACATTTTCGGTGGGTAAGAACAGAGCACCAAACTTTTTTCAGCGATTAGGCAGGACATTCATGGCATGCCCTGAAAATTGTTTTCTGGTGGTACCTGTTTCTTTCCCAGGAAAAAAAAAAAAAAAAACTGTAGCCGAAAAAATGCAACCTTGTTCCCTTAGACGCACAGAGATGTGGGTGCTTATTTCTTGATAATAAACAAAAAATATATATATTGCTTCTGAAACAGCCTTATTGTACGTTATATTGTGCTGGAGGCTGGAGAAATAATAAAAAGTAGTCCGTCTTTATATTAATAGAATCGATTGACAAGAAAAAATTGCAGAACCAGTGCGGTTGGCCTAGGAAAAAAAAAAAAAAATGCCGGCGTTGCTCTTGTCCCTACACTGGAAGTGAGTTTTGTCCCAGAGTTCTCGTCGATTGAGCTTGTTTTGTTTTGTGTGTGTGTGTGTGTGTGTGTGCGCGCGCGGGAGAGCTCGCTTTTTTTAAAGCTCTATGTTGACAATTCTGCTTTTCGCAGGAAGTTACTTTGTACATAGACAGGTCACTAGTCTGTTGATTGTTAACGAGTGACTGTCGTATTATGCACATACGAGTCTAATACTGAAAACGATCATGATCATGAAGAGAGAAACCTGTTCTTTACACAGGAAAAATCGTCAAATATAGTACCATTATGCTGGGAATCGAACCCGATTCGATTCCCGAAATAATGGTAATATATTGGATGATTTTATCTATGTAAAGAACAGGTTTCTTTCTTTATTCTCATTTGTCCTAAGTGTTTGGGATAGATTAGAAACATCTTGTCTGAGTGCCATGGGGTTATCACAGCCTCGTCATGCCCACAGTGGGGGCGGAGGGACATTGGTTACAAGATTGTTACAATGTGAGATAACGTTTACCTGGTCGTGGCCTAGTGGACTGCTGCCTGGTTATCAACTGAGAGTCCCGGGCTCGATTCCCGGTATAATGGTAACATATGGATGATCATGATTATGAGCACCATCATGATCATTATCATCATCATCAGCAGCAGCAGCAGCCTAACACTCTTTTCTACCTAGCGATGGGGTGAAGTAAATTCCAATATCAAAGAAAGAGAACGAGAAAAAAAAATGGTAGGACTATCAACAGCATTGCCAATGAGATGCCGCTTGGTCATCCACAGATCAGTCAGGCCATGAAAACCGGGCTCATATAAGTAAAACCGTCAAAATTCTCTTCCACAAAACGCAAACAAACAAGCCATTTAATTTTTTTTTTTTTTTTAATGCGTATAAAGTCTGTGGAACAGAACTCGTTACGCCGACTGCCAAAATACAGATTACAGCCTTGATACGCGGTGTTCCAGGCATACTTTATGCAGAGAAAATACACATAATTAAAAATGCTAGGAATGGAAATAGAAGTGAACAGCATCGCCACGATGAAAGAATATTTGTCGGTTAAATGAAACGCAAACAAAAAATGGATACATAGGAAAAACGAAACGAGGGAAAGCGTAGCTGTAACGAGCTGGATAACCCGATTAACTCTTTGGCTCCTTTTCTCGGTGGTTGTGGAAGCTCCTTACCAGCTCTTCCTTGCCGATTTACTTTTGATTTTCGTTGCCTAATATAATATTGTAAAATGCTTATGCAGTTGGGTGATTTTAGAATGGTTTAAATAACAGAGAAGAGACAGGCAAGGCATAATAACAAAATAAATCGCTTAGGATGAGATGTTGGAAAGCTTCCTTAACCCGCGCCGTCCCGAGGACGTACTTCCACGTCCTCACGTTTTGTCACAGCTAATCCCGAGGACGTACTTCAACGTCCTGCAATTGCAAGGTTCATAATTTCCACAATTTTCAAAATTCGCGGGAGATTTTCGTTTCGCCTGGGTACCCAAGCCTCCTCTACCTGCCGCCAGGCGGGCAGCGTCCTAGACCCCGCGTGACCCGCGCTCGCCCTTGTCTCGGTCACTCACCTGCCAGCAGTGACCCAGGTCAGACATGGCGCGGAAAGGTCTCTCAGACGAGGAAATCGCATCCGTCCTGGAAGCCTTCACTGGAGACAGTGATTCTCCACTCGATGATGATGTGGTGGATCGCAATTACGTCCAGCCAAAGGAAGAAATAAGTAGCAGTGATGAGGAGGTCCCTTCGCCCCGAAAAACGCGGTATGTGACATACCGTAAGGCAAGGGAAGGCCAGCCTGCTCCCCAACCACGTGCACAGCTATCTCTCCATCACGATTCTGATCAGGATGAGGATGAGGACGATGAGGATGACGGAGGCCTAGGACGTGATATCGCCGCGTGGTTGGGAAAGGAGAAAATATCACCACGTGGATCAGAAGGTGGGGCGAGATGACACCTAAGGTATGGTCAAAGTACTTTGTCTGGGGAAGTGGCAAGTGGTGTGGTGGGATTGCTGGGAGAAAGGGAAAGTGTTGTGGTGGCAGCGCGGGGTGAAAGTGAGAGTGGTGTGGGGGTAGTGCGGGGTGAAGGGGCCAGTGGTGTGAGGGAGGCAGCACGAGAACGTGGTGCTCGTAGGCCTAGGGGAGAGGAGGTTGAGTCACTCCTCAGCACTTCTTTCACCCCTGAATATTCACAAACTTCCTCCCCACAGCCCCAGGATGTGGGGAAAGGAAAGAAAGGGAAGGGAAAGGGTAATTGGAAAAGAGAGAGGGAAGAGAAGTGCGAGTGATGAGAGGCGCCGCTCTCCACCTCCCCAACCTCCCCCACCACCCTCACCTCCCCACCCTGACGAAGGGGACAATGGTGACGTGGCTGGAGACGGTGGTGTCACGTGGAACTGGGAGGATGGAAGTAATTTTACTCCCATCATTCACCCTTTCACTGAGGAGTGGCGGTCAGGTTGCACGGCTCCAGGTGTAAATGCTGGGTCGTCACGGTTAGATTTTTTCAACTTGTTCTTTGGTGAGGCGTTTGTTGGGCGCATAGTAGAACAAACAAATATTTTTTCACAATCCCAGCGCCTTGAAAGTGAACGCTTAGGAACCACAAGCAAGCATGCAGAACAGTATGACTATCCCGTGACTATTTCAGAGATGTTCCTATTTTTTGCCCTGGTAATCTTGATGGGTGTGGTGAGGAAAAATCAAATTCCTGCCTACTGGACAACGGACCCAATCATCCTCACACCTTTCTTTGGAAAGGTGATGGGTCGTAACAGATTTCAGTTTATTCTCGGCCGCCTCCACATTTTTGATGCAGATGATCCAGCCAATGCAAATAACACCGATAAAATGAGGAGAATTAGGCTGGTATTTGATCATTTACGGGAAATGTTCCGCTCCTCATTTTATCCCTACAGAGACCTCGTCATAGACGAGAGTCTTGTGTTGTGGAGAGGCAATATTTCCTTTAGGCAGTACATACCCAGCAAGAGACACCGCTTCGGGTTCAAGATCTTTGTTATGTGTGACTGTAAGACTGGTAATGTGCAAGACATAGTCTTGTACACGGGCGCACAGACAGATATAATAGAAGATCGGAGTATAGGACTCTCTGGGGCCGTGGTGAAGACAATGATAGAAGAGTACCTTCATCGTGGTCATGTGTTGTACCTGGACAACTGGTACACTAGCCCTCTTCTCGCTAGGTTCCTCCACCAACACGACACCGGAGTCTGTGGTACAGTCAAGAGAAACCGTTGCCATATGGTCAAGATAGGGAGGAAACTTGACAAGAATGAGGTGGTTTTCTTCCAGGCCAATAACATCCTTGCAACCCTGTGGAACCACAACAGGGAAGTTTGCCTCCTATCAACTGTTCACAGCCCCCTGATGCACCGCACAGACTCCGTGGATCACCGTAGCGAGAGGAGGCGCAACGTATGGAAACCAGAGTCTGTACTTGCCTATAACCTGAACATGAGGCAAGTTGATCAGTCAGACTCGATGATTTCAAGTGTTGACTGTGCCAGGACCACGATGAAGTGGTACAAGAAACTCTTTTTCCACTTGCTCGACATCACGGTCCTGAACGCCCACTACCTGCACGCAATGACCACCGGAGTATCCGAGACCTTTGAGGGGTTTGTGAGGGAGCTGGCACGTGAAATAATCGCCAAGCATGCCCAGGACAGACCCACACACCGCCCCCGCGCCCCCCGTGCTGCTCAGACTCCCCTACGTCTTGCAGGCCGCCACTACCCCAGCGCAATCCCTTCCGAACCAAACCGTCGTAAACCCCAGCGTCGCTGCCATGTATGTAAGCACTCGACAGTCAGGTCGACCATCCACACAGAGAAAAGACACAGATACGAGTGTGTCGAGTGCAATGTTGCGTTGTGCCTTCAGCCTTGTTTCAAGGAATATCATAATTTCCTACACTTCTGAAACTGTGTGGGAAGGCGAAATGACGCTCATGATAATGGTAAGGCCAGTCAGTAGGTGCTAAGTCAAATATAAAGTTGAAATGGGTGTTATTTTTTCAGAAAAGTAATGTATAAGATGAGAATTAGTGTAAGTGGAAAGAATTGTTATCAAAACTACACCCACTGTATAAATCTGGTCAGTAAATATGTGATAGCAAGGAAATAAAGTGGAAACGGGTGTAATGTTAGCATGAATAAAACGTATAAGTTGAACATTACTGTAAGTTGTCATAATTGATGTCATGAGTACACCCACATTCTGGTCAGTAAGTATGTGATAGGAATTATATACAGTGGAAGATGTTGTACTGTTAGTAGTAAGGTATTTTATAAGTTGATTACTAGTGTAAGATGAAACAAATGATATCGCGATAACACTCCCTGTGTAAGTACGCGCAAATATGACGCTAAGTTCCATCGTACGTTCAGAAATGATGTGATATAAATTATATCAAGTGTTTACATTTGCAATGTTAGTGTAGAATTATTATATAAGTACAAAAATAGGTTGTAAGTTGAATTAGTTGTCATAGCGACTTCACCGTGTGTGTTATTATGCGCTATTATTACGCTATATATTTACGTAAGGCCTGAAATAATCTCAAAACAGTTCTATACAGTTGAAAAGTGTATAATAATATTAGAAAAGTATTATGTAAGTAGAAAAAGCACAATACGAGTTGAAACAACAGTCACAGCGAGTTCACTCACTACGTAAATAAGCGCTAACATTAAGCTAAATGTTATCAAAAGGCCTGTGAATACGTAAAAACAGTTCAATAAAATGTAAAATGGTATAATGTTATTGTAGAAGTATTATGTAAGTAAAAAAAATTATATGTATCATGATTTTAGAATGTTAGCAATTCATCGTGACCAAGTTGGCCGATTTTGCTCGTTTCTCACGATGGTACAATGCTTATTTCTGCTCTATTTTTGTATAAAATCCAATATACTCTTTTATCGCATGTTTTTATGTTTGTAATAAATTCATTTCTACTTACTTTCATTGGTTTCCCAAACTTATAATACCATAGAAAACGTTTGAGGCTCACACCGCCTAGGGAGAACACGGGGCCAGGTGGGACCAAGGCATACCTGGTTAAGCTAATTAGGGACCTCGGGGACCACTTTCTTTGCCACCGGCCATTGTTTCTGACCAAAAGCGAAAGTTTAAGCAAAAAAAAAAAAGGGTCGAAAAATGGTCGGGATTGGGGGGTACCAGTGGTCGAAAAGTGGCCGGGACGGGGCGGGTTAATGGATGAGGGCCTTTATCTCCGAGTCGCCAGTGGAAGACTTGAGCATGACTGTACCATTACTAAACAGGGGTCACCTGGCATCATACACCCAGAATGACATCATGTCATCTAAACATGATTATATTTAACCTGAAGAACACTTTTGGAACTGGAGGGGTTAGATGTACTCGTAGCCAGTAATAACTCCATCACTACTAGAGGTCGTTCTTACGCGCGTTCCCGGGTGGCAACTAGGAAAACGCCTTGTAGAGAAGTACCATCATAGGTGGCGCAGATCATTTATAGGGCTCCACCGAATTTACGGAACGAAGTGACACAAAAACTGCATCTCTCTAGCAAATAGGTGGCAGGGACGTGATATTATCTGCCAGAATCCCCCCAACCAAACGTGAATTCTACTGGTAATGATTTAACTGGCGTTCCTATTGCAGCAGCATCTAATAAAGGTCCAACTGCCCTGCCTCCTATGCTTACGGGCAGTGTTCCACCGAAAATGAGTAAACACTGTTTAGGTAAATCAGATGCCGGGACATTAAACAGACTGAAATCCATGAAAAAACTACATGTGTAATGTAAGTAGACTGCAGAAGATTGCAGACGATATACCGTAATGAATGAATTAGAATATGATAGGATATTTTAGGACCGACCAAGATCCACAGACAGCAAGGAAAATTAATTCAGCTCCAAGACAGCAATCATCTATTTTACTACAGGGGATGACAGATGAAAATGTTAGTGGTGCAGGATTTCATATTAACAGATATCTTGCAGAGAAAATATTTAAATTCAGCAGTGTATCTGACAGAGAAGAATGGATTGTAATTGGACTATCCTATGCAGAAGAACACCCTGGAAGTAAAACAAATATATGCACCCACCTTCCAAAGCACAAATGAAGAAATGGAAACATTCTATGATGACATCTTCCAGATATTGGAAGAAGAATGGACCAGATATAACGAGTGCATTCAGTACTGCCATGCAATATAAAGTCCCCTGTCGGATGATAACCATACTTATGTAATTGACGTTGGGACTACATGGCTGGTTGTTGCGCATGACACACCGTCATGGTATGGGGAACAACTGTCTGAAGTTATATCAAAATCTGCCCATGCACTGTGGAGGTTACAAAGCGGACACGAAATTGCAGATGGAAAGCACCCGACCTTGTTTGAGCTTCAGGTGTGGCCTTGGCCATGGGAATAGATCGCTGGTGTTCTGTGCGACACACCCTCGTGATATGGGGAACAATTGTGGGAAGTTATCATCAGAATCTCCATGCGTGTTTAAGTTACAGAGCGGAAACGGCTGTAGGTATGGCTGTTAAGTATGACAACACCCACACTTGTTTGAGCCCCAAGTGTGACCTTGACCTTAGGAGTAGATGGCTGGTTGTTTTAAGCGACAGACTGTCATGGTATGACGAACAACTGAGTGAAGTCATATCAAAATCTGTCAATGCATGTGGAAGTTACAGAGCGGATGTGAAATTGCAGACGGACAGCACCCGACCTCGTTTGAGCCCCAATTGTGGCCTAGACCTTGGGAGTAGATGGCTGGTTACTGTGCATGGCACACCCTCAGGGTATGGGGAACAATCGTTTGAAGTTACAGTACCCTCTCATCGAAGACTGTAATATTGTCACCTGGGGGTCCCGTCTAGGACGAAAAATGTCTTGGACCAACTCAAGATCTTATAAAAAATTAATACTGTCATTTAATCATCGAAAAGAGCCCCTGAAAACATCAACCTAGACCAATTGTGGCACCAAAACAAATTTCTTCACCCAGAATGTGTGTGTTTCTGAGCTTATCTCCAGCTTGTAGCTCAGTTATCTGCTGCTTAGTATCCTGAGGTAGATGGCAGCACTTCAAGGGGTTAGCACACGGTTCCCTAGGCATGGTTACGTAAGGAGATGCAATAACCTAGGAGCAAATGCTGAGTGCAACAAGCGGTAAGTGTGTCCACGATGCTATGGTGAGAAACAAAAGCAAGCCCTGGTTGCTCATTACGTGACCAAATGCCAATATTTTATTGGACAACATCTCAACCACGTCACTCTCCCGGGTGCAGGAACCGTGTTGGACCGCGTGAGACCATCGTAGCTGTATTCTCCAAGAATTTGGGCTGTCATGAACCTTTGGTTGCATATTGGATGTATGCAACCATATTACAGCAATATTTTGGATTATTATTTATGGTCTACGTCTTGGATAAAAACGTCTTGGACAAACCCGCCTTGGATGCGAGGGTACTGAATGTCAGTCTGTCCATGCATGTAGAAGTTACAAGGCGGACACAATATTGCAGACGGACGGACATGATGACGTATTGATGAAACCTCGCAAACCTATAATCCCCCCGGTTTCATTGGTAGGGGACTTATAAATTCACGGGAGACATCAATGGAAATGCTGGCAAATCAGTAAAGGGAAAGAATCTATGAGAAAATTCGGAGTGGGAGAGAGAAATGTCAGAGGTGAAGTGGTGGTAAATTTTTGATGAAATGTATAACATGAAAATAATTAGCATATTCTTCTGCAAAAAAACAGGGAGAAAATGGACCTGGAGAAGTACAAATGGAGAAAAAAAGAATTAAATCAATTTCGTTACAACAGATAAGAGTAAGAGTCATTAATGTCACAGTTATCAATGAAGAAAATATAGAAAGTGGTCATAGAATGGTAGGTTGCACAGTCAGATGCAATTTCAGAAAAGGAAAATAAGAAGCTGATTACAAATTAAAAAATATATATATATGCCCAATAAAAGTACACGGAAACAAAGCCTCATTTTAGTTAAAAATAACGAACAGATATCAGGCTTTATGTTATGCTCAGAGTAACATTGATGAACTGAATTACAGACAAACAAAAGTGTTGGGAGGAAGGTAGAGTCCCGGAGGATTGGAAGTCTGTATAATCATTCCCCTATACAAAGGAGAAGGGGAAAAAGAAGTGTGTGGTAATCATAGGGGCATTTGTCTGCTTAGTGTAATAGGAAAAGTCTATGGTAGGATACTCATTGACAGAGTTAGGGAAATAACAGAGGAATTAGTTGGAGAAGAAAGGAGGATTTAGGAAGGGAAGAGGTTGTGTAGATCAGATTTTCATTCTTAGATCTTCAGTGGAAAGGTTTCTAGAGAAGGGAAAGAAGTTGTATGCGGCGTTTATGGATCTGGAGAAAGCATATGACAGGGTGGATTGACAAGGATTGTGGAAAGTATTAAGAATATATGGGGTAGATGGGAAGTTGTTGAAGGCCGTGATGAGGGTGCTAAGGCTACAGTGCGTGTAGATAGTGAACTGAGTGAATTTTTTTATCTGAATGTTGGATTGAAACAAAGATGTGTCATGTCTCCATGGTTGTTCAATCTGTATATGGATGGGGTTATAGAAGACATGCAAGGTAGGGCAGTGGATGTTGGAGCGGCCCTAATGAGAGAGGGCAGTGTTTGGAAACTACCTGTACTGTTGTTTGCAGATGATACTGTGTTGTTAATTGAAGACGAAGGGGAGCTCCAAGGCTTGGTGAATGAGTTTGGGAGAATGTATAAGAAACGGAATCTAAAGGTGAATGTAGGGAAGAGTAAAGTTATTGTCTTTGAGAGAAATGAAGTCAGTGAATGTGCACTGAGTGAGGTTGGATGAGGAGGAAATCGAAAATGTTAGTGCGTTTAAGTACTTGGGTAGTGTGATGAGTAATGATGGAAGTTTAGAGAGGGAAGTGCTTGAAAGGTTGCAACAGGGAAGAAAGGTTGCTGGTTCCTTGAAAGCAGTGATGAGAAACAGGGAAGTGAGCGTGGAAGTGAAAAAGCTATATTGTGATACCTACTCTGCGGTATGGAAGTGAAGCTTGGACCTTGTTGGAGGGACAGTAATCAAGAGAGAGAGCAGTGGAAATGAGTTATTTGAGAGGAGCCTGTGGAGTCACATGGAGAGACAGACTGACAAATGAGAAAGTGAAGGAGCTTTGTGGTGTGGATGTGGATGTGATAGGAAACGTTAGGAGAAAGACACTGAGATGGTTTGGACATGTGGAGAGGATGGAGAGCGAGAGACTGACGAGAAGAGTGTATGTGAGTGAGGGGAGAGGGAGGGGGAAGCCAAGGATGAGATGCAGGGATGGAGTGGAGAGGTATATGAGAGAGGGGGATGTGAGGTGGGAGCAGGGCAGTGAAATGGTGAGGGACAGGGCGACATGGAGGCGATTTGTTTGTGGACACCCCTTATGGGATTAATGCGTCTGGCAATAGATAGATAGATAGATAGAAAAGTGTTAGGATTAACAGGTGAAGTAATAGGGAACACTGTTACAACCAAAACCAGCAAGTTTTAGAAATTTACACCTAACAAATGGAGAGAACAAAGATGAAAAAAAAAATGGAGGGAAGATGAAACAGAAGGAGCAAAATTATGTCAGCTTATCAACAAGACACGGAAAGAAGAAAAAATGAGAAACGTGGACCCGATCAAACTAGCCATAAAAAAAGGAATATATTTGAAACAGGTCTGCAGTAAAAGGACAAGAGGAGAACAAATTATATCACTGGAAGACAAAAATGGTGAATTTATTAAAAGTAGAAAGTAGATGGAGAAGAGAGCTGAGGGATTTTACAAATACTGTAGTTGTATGCCTCAAAGACAATAGTACCGATAGTAAATTTTTCAGCTGACACAAATGAAGTACTAGAGGTAACACCAGACGAAGAAAACATTTCTCTGTAGAAGTATGAAAAGAGGAAAGGCCGCAGAAGATAGACTAATAGCAAATTTACTGTCTGATACATTGGTAGAAGTTCAAAACTGGTTTGCCCACGTATTTCCCAAGTCAGTAGAGAAAACAATCCAAAACGTGGTATAATGAAGTAATTTTGCTTTACATGGAAGGTGACTCAAAAAATCTTTGCAACTACTTATCTATTTGATAATAATCAACACAATAACACGATAACAACCAGTTTGGAAGAAAAACATCCTCGTGAACAGGCAGGATTCCGAAGCGAGTATTTGACTACTGATCATTCACACACTATGAACCGGCAAAAAAAAAAAAAATAATAATATTAAACAACCAGAGTGGTTAGGTTTGGTTGTTCAGAAAAAGTTTCGAATCAGTGGAATATATAGCAGCTATAAATTGATTGCAGGAACAAGGAGTAAAAGTGAACCTGGGTAAACAGCTTGAAAACATCTATAAAAGGGAACTGCTGCAGTGAAACTGCATAAAGACTCGGAAATAATTAACACTGAGAAAGGCATTCGTCAGGGAGATACAGTTTCATCAGTTATTAACAGCATGACTTAAAAGTATTTTCAGAATGCTACACTGGGAAAACAATGGATTGGACATAGGAAAAAACATAAAACATTTAAGATTTGCAGATGACATTATCCAAATCTCAGAACAGCTGAGATATTGCAAGAAATGCTAAATGACCTAAAATGAGTGTTATGCTAGGCGTTTAAAGGTCGGCTTCCCGCCCCCAGAACGCCTCCAGTGTAGCTGGGTTCCCTTTCTAGAACGGAGCTTAGACACAGTAAGAGAGGAACAGGGCATAAAAACACAGGGCAACAACCTTATACTTGTATTGACAAATCCTCTACTGTGGAACAGGAAGACTTGTACACATTATGCTAATCAAAATGAATACATATACTGGTAGGTGGTTTTGGAGTATCACACAGGATACTAGATAGACAAGAGTCTTAATTCGAGTCTGGGCAATATATAACTTTTATAGTCTCTGCACAAGAGGCTCTATTCCAAAAAGGAGGCAAAACAGAGGTTTTAAGAGTTCAGGGGAATTTGTTCTGGCGCTGACTCTAGTTCTAGTTTTTACGATAGTTACGAGAGTTATGTCACAGTTTTTTGTTTCTGGACTTACACAAGGTGGCTAGACACTGACACAGAGTTATAAAAAGTAATACTGAATGTATCCCTCTCGTTTTACACAAAATAGGTATACACTGTTTCAGGTGTTTTCCTCGTTTCATTGAATCACACTTCTCACTTATATTACACAGTCTTGGCCTCTCGTTGTCAGTCTGTAAGAGCCATATATCACTGTCACTGTTAGGGAATGTCACTGATCGGGCGAGGGGGAAGGGGGCGGCCTGGGGACTCACAGTCATCTGCCTGGGGTAGGAGGAGTCCCTTCAGGAGTCCCTTTGCCCTGCGGCCATGGGACCGCTCTCAGGGGCGTCGTCTCTCGTCGAGGGTTTGGGCTGGGCTTGGTAAAGGGCCCCTCACTGTCGGGGCTGGGGACTGGGGTCTGGCCCTTGGGACTTGGGCCAAATAGGTCTTGGAAGCACTCCCTCAGGCGCCTGGCAGAGTTAGGGCGTTGTCTTCGTCGGGGAGGGGTGAGGTCTCGCTCCAGGGTCCTGGGGGCACCCTCAGAGGCCTGTAGACTGTGGTCTCCTTCTCGCGGCGGCACCGTCGTTTCCGGCCATAGTTCGTCAGGTGGAGGTCCTTCTCGGGGGCCGACTGGATGGAGAAGAGCCCTGGAGATAATGCCAGGCCTCTCCACCAGTCCTCGGGGCAGAAGTCCTCCTCCTGGAGGTTGTCTTGGTCTGAAAAAACAGAGGGGAGCCCTGCACTCCTGCCAGGAGGCAGGGCTGACCACAGGTCACCCTCGCGTCGTGGAGTCACAGGGGGTGAGGGGCTTTGGTGTCCCTCCCCGGTGCAGCTATTGGCCGTTGCTGGGTTCCCTTGGGCATCAGACGGAGGGCGGCTATGGACCGTCCCTTCATTGTCAGTGTGGCTTTTGGCCATCACCGGGGCCCGACTCCCTGACAGGAACGCAGATGAAGTGCGGCTATGGGCCGCTGCTTGCCTGTTGGCGCAGCAGTGGGCCGTCGCTGAAGTCCCATATGGAGGGTGACATGCAGGTGAGGAGCAGCTACAGGCCGTCTCCTGCCTATGGATGCAGCTATGGGCCGTTGCCTGTGTCGTGCCCTCTGAGGCAACTGCAGAAGAAGAGAGGGCGTACCTGTCTCTCCCCAGAGCGGCTATGAGCCGTCTCCTTGTTGGCAGCCCGGTTATAGGCCGTGACCTTTTTTTGTGTGCAGCTTTTGGCTGTCACCGGGGCCTGGCTATAGGCCGTGATTCTTTGGTTGGAGCGATTATGGGCCGTCTCCTCGTTAGCAGAGCGGCTATCGGCCGTTTCTTTATTTGCGTGGCTTTGGGCCGTCACTGGGGTGCTGCTTGGAGCCGTATGGTCAGCTCTACCCCGATCCTGGCAAGGGCTGGCGCTCCCAAAAGATAGTGCACTCGGACTGGGGTGGTTTCGTTATGCACATTCTGGAGAATAGGGGTGCACAGCCCAGGTGAACTTATGTCCGTATTGACTGGACATGCCGTGCACACCATCAACCCCTCCGTAGGCTCATCCTGGGAGTGTGGTGGCGACCTGAGTTGCCACGGCTGGTATTTCAATGAGAAAGTCTGAAAAGTAGGGCTGAAGATGAACTGGAGTAAAATTAAAATTATAATTGATTGAAATACACCAAAGAACGTCATTAAAAAAAGAGGAAGAAAGGCTTGAAAAGTTGAGAAGTACAGTTGCTTGTGGAAAATACTAAACCTAACGAAAGACCAAGATAGCTGGAAAAAAAAAAAAAAAAGACACACCACATGAATGGAAAGCTTTAAGTAAAAGTAGAGACATCAAGAAATGTAGGTTGCCAAGCTGTATGAACAAAAAGTATATAACAAATGTATAATCCCAGGTATGACAAATGGTTGTGAAACCCAGAAACTGACAATACCGATGGAAAACCAGGTAATCTGTTTTCAAAGAGCAATGGAAAGGGCAGTATTGGCAATATCTCACCAAGTTGGTGAGAAAGCAGAATAAAATAAAATATGATAGAAGCTATAGATGAACAGAAATAGAGATGGGCAGCCCATGCAGCAAGAAATAACAGATGAAGCAAAAAGCTGATTCATAGGACTCCAAGAGATTGTTAGCATAACAGAAAAAGGCCAGATAGGAGGTGCAGAGATGCAGAAGTTTGCGGGCAAAACCTGACAGACAGCTGATGACAGGGAGAGCTGAAGCTCCCGTTTCATCAGCCCTCGGGACTAGTTTTTGACCATCTCTCTTTGCTGAACACTTTCAGTGTTTCAGTAACACAGAGAGAAGATCAGCATGTTCTGCAATACAAGTTTCTCTGACTATCAACACCAAACTACATGCACAGCACACACTATACTTCCTTTTTAAAAATTCAAAACAAATTATGGCTTCACAATACATAGCCTAGGAGTCCCTGGGGAGGGGGGGACCATAAATATCCCCACCTTCCACCCATCTCCCAGTGACGACTCGAGCTGCATGGAACCACCGTCTGACTCACTTTTTCTTCATTTTTGCAACATTCACGGCCTTTCCTCTAACTTTCGCTCTGTTGAGCACCTCTTCTCCTCTAAAACTCACCTTTTCCTAACTGAGACTCAGCTGTCTGAGGCAACTGACAGCAAACTTTTTCTGTATCCTCCTACTTTCTCTATACTCACTTCAAAGCCAAAGGTGGCTCTTGTGTATATATACACAACGACTTATTTTGCTCTCGTGTTCCTGAACTCGATTCTTCTGAATTATCTACACTCTGGCTTTGGCTTTCCTGTCATTCTCTGACTAAATATATCTGCGTTGTTTACTTATCACCTAAATGTACTGACTATCAAAACTTCTTCAACTGTCTTACTTCTATGATGGAACACATCCTATTCACTTCTCCTTTCTCTGAAATCTACATTCTTGGAGATTTCAATGTTCACCACCGCCTTTGGCTCTCCTCGCCTATCGCTGATCCACCTGGTGAACAAGCCTACATCTTCTCTATATTTAATGACCTACAGCAGCTTGTACAGCACCATACCCGTATCTCTGACCGCCCTGGAGAGAGCTTCAACATACTTGACCTCTTCCTTACAAATAATCCTTCTGCTTACACTGTTAATCTTTCCTCTCTGTTGGGCTCCTCCGATCACAACCTTATTACCTTAACCTGGCCTATTGCTCCGGTATGGCCTGTGGACCCTCCAGAGGAATGTCATCTGTGGCACTTTGGAGCTGCAGCTTGGGAGGCCCTCAGGTACTACTTCTTTGATTTTCCATGGAATGATTATTGCTTCCATGGCCGCGAGCCAACTGAGTGTGCCTTGCACATTACAGAGGTTATTCTCTGATGCATGGAAGCATACATTCCCTTCTCATATCTTTTGACTAATGCAAGAAAGCCTTGGTTTAATTGCGCTTGTTCTAATGCTGTCCACAACAAGCAGAGGGCCTATAAAAGGTTCCAGAGCCAACCCGCCCCTGAATCACATCTTTTTTACATTTCTGCCCGGAATCATGCTAAGTATATTCTTCGCTCTGCTAAAAATAATTTCATCCGTACTAAAAGCTCTCGACTCTCCAATTAGAATCCTTCCCGCTCTTTCTGGCACTTTGCTAAAAACCTTTCTAACAACTTTACCTCATCATCCTTCCCTCCTCTTTTCTACTCTGATGGTTCTGTAGCGATTTCTTCTACTGATAAAGCAGATCTCTTTGCTCAGACTTTCTCCTCCAATTCCACGTTAGACGATTCCGGTGCTGTTCCTCCATCACTTCCCCACTCTGACTTCCTCATTGCTGACATTAAAATTTCTTCAGCTGATGTATTTTCTGCCATCACAGGCCTCAATACTAACAAGGCATATGGGCCTGATGGAGTCCCTCCTGTTGTCCTCAAGAACTGTGCTTCTTTGCTTACACCCTGCCTAGGTAAACTCTTTCGCTTTTGTCTTTCAACTTGTACCTTTCCTTCTTGTTTGAAGTTTACTCTCATTTAGCCAGTTACAAAGAAGGGTGACCTTTCCCATCCCTCTAACTATCGTCTAATTGCTTTAACATCCTGTGTCCCAGAATTTTTTGAGTCAATTCTTAACCCGCCCCGTCCCGGCCACTTTTCGACCACTGGTACCCCCCAATCCCGGGCAATTTTCGACCTTTTTTTTTTTTGCTAAAACTTTCGCTTTTGGTGAGAAACATCGAAAATTCATAGAGAAATCGCTCACCTGAGGTTTAAAATACTCATTACAGGTAGGAGAGCCTCCTTACCTTACTGGGTTTTCTATCAGGCTGGCACCAAAGAAAACGAGTTCTATGGGAGGATAACTATTTCACACCACTCATAAACGGTATTTATTTATTTACTGTTACGAATTTATATGTAGTACAAGAGTATATTGGTTTTCAAGCAGTAATATAGGCATTATAAGCATTGGTTCACTCACTAATACCTGACCTTTTTTTGCCACATTACCTGATCATCATTTCTAACTGTTTCTTCCTCTAATGCTATGTAAAGTTTGTCCTCCACATTGTCATTGATTGGGGAATCACTCTGGCCCTGAATTTCGTACAGTGGCATGACATGGCTATACTGGCCAGGTCACTGATAACAGGAGAATTGCTGAGAAAAGGGCATGCAGGGGGGGGAGGAGGTCATGCTGGGTAAGGCATTGTCTCTGCCTGGCATCTTGTTGAGGAAGGTGTCCCGTGTATACGTACCAAAAATGACTCGCGAAAATTGAAAATTGTGGAAATTATGAACCTTGCAATTGCAGGACGTTGAAGTACGTCCTCGGGATTAGCTGTGACAAAACGTGAGGACGTGGAAGTACGTCCTCGGGACGGCGCGGGTTAATAGATAAATTTTAAAACATCTTTCCTATTACAACCTTCTTTCTGATCGTCAGTATGGGTTCCATCAGGGACGCTCCATTGGCGATATTCTCACCTACCTTTCAGACTCTTGGTCATCCTCCTTTCGGGACATTGGCGAAAGCTTTGCCATTGCACTTGATATCTCAAAGGCTTTCGATCGAGTCTGGCATAAATCTTTAATTTCCAAACCGTCCTCTTACGATTTCTATTCTTCTATCTGTGCCTTCATCTCTAGCTTCCTCTCTGGTAGTTTTATAGCTGCTGTTGTAGACGGCCATTGTTCTTCTCCAAGATCTATCACCAGTGGTTTTCCTCAGGGCTCTGTCCTATCGCCAACTCTCTTCCTTTTATTTACAATGACCTTCTAAGCTGTACATCTAATCCTATCCACTTGTACGCTGATGACTCCACCCTTCACCTTTCCATTCAGTTCCTGCAACGTCCTTGTCAGCAGTTACTTCAACAAACAAGGGATGAGGCTATGGCACACTTAATGTCTCACTTGGCTCTTATCTTTGACTGGGGTAAAAATAATCTTGTTGTTTTTAATGCATCAAAGACTCAGTTCTTACACCCATCAACCTGACAAAATCTTCCACAGGTGTACCCACTAGAGTTTAATAATATTCAGCTTAATCCTACACAATTGTTGACTCTATACACGAGTTTTATCCGCCCCTATGTAGAGTACAACTCTCATATGTGGGAAGGCTCCCCACATACAGCTCTTCTCAATTGGTTAGAGTTAAAGGGTTTTCGTGTCATTAACTATTCTCCTCTTACTGGCTCCCTTCAACCTCTGTCTCTTTGCCGCACTGTTGCAACTTTATCTCTTTTCTATCGCTGCTTCAATGGACACTGCTCCTCTGAACTGTCTGCTTGCATCCCTCCACCTCAAGGATGAGTGCATCGCACCCATCTTGCAGCAAACTCTCATCCCTTTTCTGTCCAGCTCTGTAAAGCAAGAGTTAACCATTACTGCCAGTCTTTAATTTATGTAACTGGACAACTCTGAAACCGTCCCCCTCTGCCTGTATTTCCTGCTAGCTATGATCTCCAGTCCTTCAAACGCAGTGTGTCCAGGCATCTTGAAATGATCATATCTTGAAATTGGCATTCTCTTGTATTTTGTTTTTCTCTTGGAAGGAAGTGTTATCGTGGACTAGTGGCCTTTTGTTCCTCCTTCCTAGCATTAAAAAAAAGAAAAAAAAAAAAAGATTGGTACAATCAAGGAATTCGTGGAAAAGATTGTAGAGGTCTTTGATCACAGTGGACCTAAAGTGGCTGATTTTATATATATATATATATATATATATATATATTCTGTGTTTCTGCGGGGCTGGTCTGTCTGTTACCAAGCTGAATTAACGACAAGTTTTAATTGAGGGGTTGCGTGCTCTACTTTGGGAATTGGCAAATACGATCTAGTAGTGAATATCTGCCACATGTGAGTTAATGTTCGTAAATCAGAGTGTCATCACATGTTCTACGTATTTTTTTGTACTTAGTGTATTGCTAAGTTTGAGTCACTAGTAATTCCTGCTAGTGTTATTATTTAATTCAAGTGTCAAGAGTCTGTGTCTTTAATTGAATAGTTATTATTGCATCTCCAGAGGTTTCAGAACCCCGGGGCTTGTTTCAGTGTTTTTGTATATCATTATTATTGATGTTTGGAACTTTGGATAATATCTGCAATTCCTAGTTTTGCAATCCTGTTCGAACCTGCTTGAATTTCTTTGGAAATTTAAGTTTGTGTTAAGTGAATTAACCCGCCACGTCCCGTTGACGTATATATATGTCCAAACGTTTTGTCACTGTGACTCCCATTGATGTATAAAAACACGCTGCAATTGCAAGGTCCGTCATTTGCACATTTTCCAAATTTCACTTATGATTTTTGGTACGTATACACGGGACACCTTCCTCTACCCAATGCCAGGTGGAGACAATGCCTCACCCCGCATGACCTCCCCCCTTCCCGCACGCCATTGTCTCTGCAACTCATCTGTTACCAGTGACCTGGTCAGTAAAGACATGTCACACCACAGTACGAAATTCAAGGCGAGAGTGATTCCCCAATCGATGACAATGTGGAGGACAAAGTTTATGTAGCATCAGAGGAAGAAACAGTCAGAAATGATGATCAGGTAATGTCGCCAAAAAAGGTGCGGTACGTTGATGTGTTTGGTGAGTGAAACTGTGACTCTTTGGTCTTGCAATATGTAAGTCTTGAGTTTTGGTTAAAGTTATTGTGCTAATCAAAGAGCAGGAGGAGTTAAAGATGAATACAGGGAGTTGATTTTGATTTATTATCTTCAAGAAAGTCTAAGTTGACCACAGTATGTAGTACACAGGGACATAATTTACTAACTTAGTGTCGTCGGACCCCTCTTCATATTTCCTCTCTCCACTACCTGTCGGTTCTATGGCTAGCCCCTTTCTCATCTCTGATTCCTACATTCTCATTTAGCAGGGGTCGTGTCACGTGGGCTATACTGTCATGGAAGCTTCTAGAACTCAGTATGTCTGTGTGTATGTATTGCTTCTGGTGCACTTCTAGCATTCCTTCACTTAAGAGTTGCAAGCTCATTTCCTTTTGGTTGATTCTCGCTGACACTTTTCCTATCTCACACCCTGGCTTGGTGCTTCTATCTATCTATCTATGAGTTGTATTATTATAATATGGAGTCCTGACATCGCACGGTCATGCCAGCTGGTGGTCCTCCGACAGCAATCATCATTGACATATGCTAATCTGTTAATACATAACATTGATTATAATATTGCATAGATATAATATTCATATTAATATTTCAATGATCCAGTAATATTACATTTTAAACAAGTTGTACGCATAACTGAACAAATGCAATATGGTTAAGTTGGTTATTTTATGACATATTGTAAGATGTGTATGTATAAGTCATATGCATACATGCAAAAAAAAATAGTTCAAAGTTAAGATTATGGTTAGAGCTATTAATATTTCATATAGAGATAATGATATTGGTATACTTCCATATCATGTGTCATTCATTTTTTTTTTTTTTTATTAATACTATATAAAAAATATGTACACTTCATTCAAGGGGTTTACTTGAATTCGCACTTTACCCCCACTAAATACTGACTCCAAGTTTGCAATTCTTGCATGCATTCTGTGCATTGCGAACAGCACTACTGCAAATACAATACAGAAGATTATACAGGCAGTAGGTGCAGGGCTATACACATAATATGAGTTGAACATACTCAAACTCAAAGCTTCCCAGGGATTCATTGTTTCATTGATCAGTTGCATAGTTTCAAACTTAGGTGAAGTCAGCTTAATACCTGTGCTCATGTTTAAGTCCATATTAGGTAGTGGGTGGAAATGTCTGTGTGTATGATTGAAGATGGCATAGTGATTGATGGTGGATAAAGTGGACATGGATGGTGTAAATACCGCACAGTTGTCTGGTGCTATGTATAATCCTGATGCTGGAGTATAAGATGGTGGTATATCTAGACAGACTATGTAAACTGTTATGAGTGAAAAAAAAAAAAAAAAATTGTCAGTGTCCGATATGTTGATAGTGTACTGTACAAGCTTAACTGGAGCAAAAGTGAAGTTGCAGTGATTAAGAATGTCGTGATTTCTTATGATAGCCATTTCACAAGGGACTGTTTCAGTAGGCTGAAACGTGAAAATGTATGCAGGGCAAAGGCGAACAGCATGTAAGGATGTACGGTACTTTCGTTCAATCGTTGATTCACTTGCAAAAGTGACAGTGTTCCGTCTCTTGGAGACCATGATGAGTTCGGTGTCTGTGTTGATGTTGATGATGACCAAAGTGTAATTATTCTTAGAAAGGAAGGGGTGTATTTGGTATACTGAGAACAGGTCGTCAGTTATGAATGGTACATGAACTACAACTGATGTTGATATTAGTGTTGCTTCTAAATATGGAAAATATTGCATGAAATCCCTACTTCAGAACAAAGGCTTCAATTTATGTTTATGTATGCCTTGACTAATTATCTGACGTAGCTCATGAACTGGAAGTAAGTCAATTGTGATCTTGCCATTACCGGCATTTGAAATTCCTTGCATAGTTGCCCTGTAACGAACTCTAGTGTTGTCTAATTGGAGTAGATTTGTGTCAATTTGTTCCATGCTGATAGAGAAGTGTTGGAAAAGTGTTATGTTTCCTTCCATGGCAGTTATTTTACCTACACATTGGAGAGCTATGTTTTCTGCCTTTTTCAGATTTTTCACGATTGTCTTCATTGCTGAGTTATGTCCGGCAATGAATTTATCTTGGTATGTTAGTACCTGAGCTATTTTATTATATTTATTTTTTATTTCTTGAAAGTCTTCCTCTATAGCCAATCCAAAGATGTTCCCAAGAATTGCACCACCCACGTCGAACAAACCACGCTTTTGGCGAGTACATGTAATGTTGTTTGTGGCGCTCAATACCTCCGTTCCATGAGATGGGAGATCTTGGATCATGATGAGCATAGTTGGCTTTGCCTGTTCTATCTTCCATTTCGCTAACTTCACTATTTCATCCACTTCCTTTGTGTTATGCGCTTGTAAAACATAGCTTCCTATCATGAAGTCTAGGGTCCTCATGGGTCTGGCGATTTTCTCTAGGTAATTCGTATAAGTAATCCAAACTGATTTCAGTACTCATGACATCTTTCACGATTGACGTCGTGGCTGTTGGAGCTATGAGGCATCCTTGTTGTACTATGTGTTGGGGGTCTAAGTGACCATATCCTCTTGCTGTGTAGGAGAATCCATAGCATAAATCCCTTCATCATTACCTACCGACAAAAAAAATCTATTAATTTTCTAATATGGTCATGCTGTGGTCGATGATAGTGATGATCTGCATTACAGTTGACTAACTGAGAACATTAACTTGCTTGGTATTTCATTTATAGAAGGAGTTTAACCCCTTAACCATGGGGGGTCGCTTTCGTGACGCTCGGGTGCAATGGATCATACTGCGGGGCGTCATTTTTGTGATTCTGTGTTATTTTGAATTCTCCCGGACTTATAAGTGGTGGCTTGTATCATCTATCAGTACTGCCACTGTCCAACACTAGTCAGCAATCCTAATCTCATCTGTACTCCCATCCATTGTTGACAGTTTAGCCATTTTTCCCCATTCTTGACTCCCCTCCATACCTCCCCTCCATTACCCTTTCCTCTCGCCTGCCCGGCCACGCTGCACTAAGCAAATCTTCCCCGGAATTTTCCACTGATTTCATCCATTGAAATAAGCCCTTTTCCCTATTCTTATACAAAATGATATATTCAAAAAAGAAATAAGGTAAGTGATAGTCCCATACACATGGAATTGGCTAATTAGCACCTGACAACACTTAACTTGCACTCGTTCGCTAATTTCCTCCGGTAATTTCCCATTGAAATATGCCGTATAATCTATTCTCGTAATTAAAATATATATATGAAAGGAAGGGAGAAGCCTAAGTGATATTTACATTCACCTGGAACTACCTAATTTACTATGTATTGTCTAGATTTCCTGCCAA
Source organism: Coenobita brevimanus (assembly GCF_032717465.1). NCBI lineage: Eukaryota > Metazoa > Arthropoda > Malacostraca > Decapoda > Coenobitidae > Coenobita > Coenobita brevimanus. Next base: position 13,950,539 of record NC_136975.1, on the reverse strand, counting down.
TCATTTCATAACATATACAGTATATTAGCAGCTGTCACCACGCTGACACTGGCAGCTCTTCACTGTCCCTAGACGGCACCATTCAGTTTACTGTCGTCTTTCAAGGTGAAACCATGTCGGATTCATGCCTGTCCAATTCCGCCGCTTTTTAGCCCCATGCAAAGGACCCCTGTGACCTCTACCCCTACTAAACCTCATGTGGTAAGGGGTAAAGGGCTAAGTGACTGCTGTGGAATGTGAACTGGCTAATTTATCGATGATAATGATGGACAATGACTACGATCTTTCTGGTGACTAAAACAGTGCAAGTGGAAGTGTAAATAATGTGTAAACAGCAAGTGAAAGCAATGAATGTAAGTATAACTGAACAATGGAAAATAGTTTTATATGTTACTGCAAGTGCATAACTTAGTGTAAATAAAATAGAAATGTAAATAATGTAAATAAAATAGAGAATGTAAATAGAAATGTAAATGAGTAGTAATATAAGAATACGAGTATATATACTAAGAGTAATGAAAGTGAAAGTTTCACTCTAGCATGTATGAATACTATGAGTGAAAGTGAAAGTGAAAGTGACAAATTCGCTCTCAACGCTAGTATACAGGACGAGAAAGTGAATGCTACGTATTTTACTGAAAGAGAAATTGAATGCCTATAGTGACAATAAACTTCTGTTACTGAAGGAAACTTATGGATAAAGACTGCAGATATATATAAGTGTTATACAGTAATAGAAATATAAAGTGTGAGTGTTTTTATGAATAATAAATGACAACACCAGCGGCGAATGAGCACAAGTGGGAAGCTGGTATGCACTCGTAATTTTCAATGATTTCAGTGTTTTTTTTCTTGAAGTATGGATTCTGAACTATTTGAAAATCATAGAATAGTGTTTCTAGTGATAATATGAGGCTATGGTAATCATATTACGGGGTGTCGGGAAGTGTAAAGTGGAGACTTCGTTACCCAACTTCAGAAGTCTCCACAAGTCCTATGGTACTCGACGAAGGCTCAGCAAACATCCCAGGAGAAAGCTGAACGTATGTGCCATATGCATATATAATTATAATATTCTAGGACTAATAACTGATTTTTGGCAAATATTTTTACAAAGTCTGTCAGAGCGCGAATATCCCTGTGGGACACGCAAGGAGTGCCAAAATAACCGCGCAGTTTAGGAGTTAAATCGATATTTAAATCATGTAAATGATGTACTGTAGATATAATTGGAACGGTTGCACCTATGTTTGATTGTTTGGCATATGACCTTAATTAATCTTTGAAATTATTGTTGTTTTCTTGATTGGTTTCATGAGTTATGTTCGGTTGTTCAGTGGTATCCGAGGCTGTATAATTATTGGATAGTTCCCTTGAAACTCGTTTTAAATGGTCAACATGAACTTGTTTCCCTTTGCCACTTGACAGTGACCTAATTAAAACTTTGTTTGCTTTTATGTTAATTACTCTGTATGAGCCCTCAAATTTGGGGTATAATTTATTGCCTCTCGTATGAATGATACCATAGACAATGTCTCCTAAGCTGATGGGCGAGTCTCTTGCATTCTTATTAAATGCCTCCATCATTTCTTCCTTAGACACTGTCAATTGTTTTTTTTTACTTTTTTGTGTATGTCTTGGAATTCGTAAACAGAGTTTAGAGTCATCATCGTAGTTGTATATGGGTAGATTTTGACCTTCTAGAATCTCATATGATAGTTTTTTATCTGTTCCATATATAGTGAAATGTGGTGTGTCACCTATAGATTTATTTATAGATCCATTAATTGAGGCTTCTACTTTGGTAATCCAATCATCCCAGCTTGCATAATTTTCATTAACCCTTTAACCACGGGCTTGATTTGCTTTTTCTTGCGGCACCCGCGGGCATATTCGCGCTCCGACAGACTCTCTAAAAATATTTGCCAAAAATCAGTTATTAGTCCTAGAATATTAAAATCACATATGCTTATGGCACATACCTTCAGCTTTCTCCTGGGGTGTTTGTTGAGCCTTCGTCGAATACCGTAGGACTTGTAGAGACCTCTGAAGTTGGGTAACGAAGTCTCCACTTTACACTTCCCGACAACCCGTAATATGATTACCACAGCCTGATATTATCACTAGAAACACCATTCTATGATTCTCAAATAGTTTGGAATCCATATTCCAAAAAAAAAAAAAACACTGTGAAAGCAATGAAAATTACGAGGGCGTATGACCTTCCCACTTGCATTAGTTCGCCGCTGGTGTTGTCATTTATTATTCATAAAAACACTCACAGTTTATATTTCTTTTACTATATAACACTTATATATATCTACAGTCTTTGTCTATAAGTTTCCTTCAGTAAAAGTAGTTTATTGTCACTGTAGGCATTCAATTTCTTTCAGTAAAATACGTAGCATTCACTTTCTCGTCCTGTATACTAGCATTGAGAGTGAATGTCACTTTCACCTTCACTCTCATAACTCATAGTATTCATACATGCTAGAGTGAAACTTTCACTTTCATTACTCCAAGTATATATACTCGTATTCTTATAATACTACTCATTTACATTTCTATTTACGTTCTCTAATTTATTTACGTTATTTACATTTCTATTTTATTTACACTGTGTTATGCACTGTCACTTGAAGTAACTTATAAAACTATTTTCCTCTGTTCACTTATATTTATATTCATTGCTTTCACTTGCTGTTTACACATTATTTACACATTATTTACAATTTCACTTCCACTGTTTTACTCAACAGAAAGATCGTAGTCACTCTCTTTCAATTGTCAGCCCTTTACCTCTTTCCATACAAGGTTTAGTAGGGGGTAAACGTCACAGGGCCCTTTGCATGGGGCTAAAAAGCAGGGGAGGGGGGGGGGAAGTTAGCAGGAGCAAACAGACGTTCTTTCACCTTCGAAGATGACAGTGAACTGATAGGGGTGGGCCGGGGTGGCCTACCTAGGGAAACGCATTACTGCCAACGTCAGCCTCTTGACAGCTGCTAATATATAGCAGTGAAATGATTGGCTGGAAATCTAGACAATACATTATAAATTAGGTAGTTCCAGGTGAATGTAAATATCACTTAGGCTTCTCCCTTCCCTCCTTATATATATTTTTAGTACGAGAATAGATTATACAGCATATTTCAAGGGGAAATAAACAGCGAAAATTAGCGAATGAGTGCACATGAGGTGCTGTCAGGTGATAATTAGCCAATTCCAGGTGTATGGCACTCTCACTTACCTTATTTCTTTTTGGTATATATTATTAGTATAAGAATAGGGCACAGAGCTTATTTCAATGGATGAAATCAGTGGAAAATTCCAGGGAAGATTTACTTAGCGTAGCACGGCCGGGCAGACGAGAGGAGAGGGTAATGGAGGGAAGGTAGGGAGGGGAGTCGAGAACGGGGAGAAATGGCTAAATTGTCAACAATGGATGGGAGTACAGATGAGATTAGGAGTGCTGACTAGTGTTGGACATTGGCAGTACTGATAGATGATACAAGCTACCACTTGAAAGCCCGGGGGAATTCAAAATAACACAGAATCGCAAAAGTGACACCCCGCGGTATGATCCCTTGCTCTCAAGCATCATGAAAGTGACGCCCCGCGGTTAAGGGGTTAAGAATGTGTCGTAGTACATCTAATACTTTTTTGTTTTGTCTCTCTACTAACCCATTGGATGCTGGATGATAGGCTAAAACATTAATCTTTTTGATATTGTATTGTTTACATATTTCTTGTAAGATATCAGAATTAAATTCTCCTCCATTATCACTTATTGGTACCTTTGGGGTAGTAAAACGACATATTACATTATCTACTATTGCCTTTGCTACTTTCTCTGCTGTTTTATCTTTAACTGGGGCTAAAATTACATAACGGGAAAAATGATCCGTTGCTACGAATAGGTATTGGTGGTTATTGTATAATAATGGCATCTTGAGTAAATCAACCGCGACAACGTCCCATGGGTGATGTGGTACAGGGTAATTACCCTTAGGTGCAGGTGTGATTTGGTATCCTTTGTGTTTTGCACATGATTCGCATCTGTCTAAATGATTCTTTATGTCTTTTCACAATGATGGCCAGTAAATATAACAACTGGGCTTGTTTGAATGTCCTATCCTTCCTAGGATGTCCTGCTTGGGGGCTATCGTGTATCGTTCGTAATACTTGGGGTATCATGTCATTAGGTACTACCAATTGTTTATTATTTCTTCAACGTTTCGGTTGTCCTGGGTTGATCCTGTATAAGGCATTATTGATTATTGTGAATTGTTCTAGTGGTACATGTAGTTTGGGTAATTGTACGTCATTTCCACTTTCTAACTTGTTGTCACGGGGTTTTTAAAATATCTGCTTAAATATTATTTGACTGATAATAATATTCAATAATATTGAAGAGCAGAGACAATGATTGTCTTGCTACATCAAGCAACGATTACTTTACGCTGACTTGCTACGATTCTCTAAGAACGAGAATTTATAACTTTCTCAACAGTACACAGCAGACACTAATTACTCACAATTGCTGAATTACTGTACTGTTGGCCTCTGGAGAAAGTTACTTCACCCCTGACAATAAATAACTAATACTAATAATAATAATCAGGTCCTTGCTGATGCTTTAACTCCTATGGCACAACGGATTTTAAGTTAATACAACAAGACTGGTCTAAGTACCAGTTATGAATAGTAAACGTTAATGCAAGCTAGGAGCTGTATGGAAACTAAGCTTAATTTGGAGAAATGAAACAAGATTTTACTTTACATTGAGCTCAAGAAAAAGAACTGTTAAATTTATTGATTACAAAAAAATAAATTTAACGTTACATTTCAAATCAAATCAATGAGACGCACTCACTCACTCACGCAATAGCTAAATACTTACGCCTAGGAAAAAAAACACCTTAATTAAACTCTTATGACTAGGGAAATACAAGAAGGAAATACTATAGTCGATGAATGCTGCGTATCACCCAAGCTGAACTAAGGATGGAAGTACTGAAGAACTGTGAAGTGGAGTTTGGGTACTAGCTGACCTCTCATCGCTGCTGGCACAGGACCTCTCTCCGTCGCAGCAACAACTGGACTGAATTTAAAATACATTGTATGGGCAGGACGCACAAGCCACCGGAAGAAGGCGTGGCTAACGGTTAAGGCAAGCAGAGGCGAACGATAAAGAAGCAATTGTATCGCTCAGTAGAGCACTTAGTGACGTGCATTAAATTGGTCACTTTTGAAAGTGACGAATGTTTTGAAAAGTATACTCCGAAATGGAGGGAGAAACGGTTAGCTGAGCGATACACAGTGAGTTTTCCACTAATAGTTCGTGGCTTCTCACAAAAGGGAAATGTCGCGAATTGATTCGTGACACTTGTATATAACTTTAGATCATGTTGGATCAAGTCTTTTTGCTTTAACGATTTCAACATGGTTTGGGATGTCTCCTTTGAGATCTAATGCTGCGACATGAGTTGTCTTTGGGTTCCTAGATAATGCATCTGCTACTAGATTCATTTTGCCTTGTAATGGACATTGTAGTTTTTGACTGTACATTTCCATCTTGCACTCCTCTCAGAAAGGATTTTTTCTTTAAACATACCCACTAGCGGTTTATCGTCAGTGAATAAGTGTATTTCGTAACCATATACCAAATCTCGAAACTTTTGTAATGCAAAAACCACTGCAAGTGCCTCTAAGTCTGTAGTGCAATAATTTTTCTCTGCACCTTTTATTTGTCTGCTGGCAACTGCAATTGGTTGATTCTGTCCTCTTTTATCTTCTTGCATCAATACAGCCCCTAATCCTCTAACTGACGCATCTGTACAAATAATAAATGGTTTTGTGAAATCCGGATATGCCAAACAAGGTGCATTTGAAAGTTTATTTTTTAATTTGTTAAATGCTTGTTTTTGTTCTTCTCACCATTGGAATATAGCATCTTTTATGAGTAGTTGGAATAGAGGAAAGGCTATATGAGAGAATTTTTGTATGAATGACATATAGTACCCTGCTAGACCTAGAAATTATCTAACTTCGTCAGTCGTAGTGGGTTCAGGGAAGTCTCTCACTGCCTGAATTTTGTCATCGGAGGTGTGAATACCTTTAGCACATAATCTGTGGCCTAAGAATATCATTTCCTTAAAGCAAAGTTTGCATTTAGAAAGCTTAATTTTTAAACCAGCATCACCAAGCTTTTGTAAGAGCAGGTCTAATTTCTAGAGATGTTCTGTGATATCTTCTGCTGCGCTGATAATATAATCAAGATAAACAAATATTCCTTGTCCTAAAATTCCGGACAATACGTAATTCATAAGACGCTGGAATGTGCCCAGGGCTGTCTTCAGTCCCATTGGCATTCTCCTGTACTGATAATGTCCTGTATGAGTGGAAAAGGCAGTGTATTTACGTGACTCCTGATGGATTAGTATTTGATGGTATCCACTGAGCAAATCGATCGTGTAAAATACATTATTTTCTGGTCCAATATTCTGTAGGATGTCGCTTAGCAATGGCATGGGAAATCGGTCCGGGATTGTGTGATTGTTTAGTTTACGGTAATCTACTACCGCATTCATTACTCCATTTCGTTTGGGCATGAAGAATAATGGGGCATTCCACGGGGAGACTGATAGCTCAATAATTCCATGTTTTAACACATCATCGACATATTAGTTTGCGAGTGTACGCTGAGATTGTGGGATTCGATAGGCAGGTACGAAAATTTGTGGAATAGAGGAAAGGGTGCACGTTAATCTTGTGATTAATCAGGTTAGTACACCCTAATTGTTCTCTGGGTAATGCTACAGTGTCCATATGTTTTTCCAACAGGGTTAACAAATCATTTTCTTCATCAAATTCACCTGAGTGACTTAAATTCTCTTTTATGCTTTCTCTATCCATAGATTTGATCTCATTTGTCACTCCAGCTAAAACTATATCCATCACGGGGGCGGGACATTTTTCAATATTAACTATACAAATCCCCTTTTTCAACTGTACTTCCCCATTCATGTGATTAATTAGGAATATCTGAGTTTGGCCATCGCTGTTCATCTGACATAATGCGTTTTCTACTGACAATCCTTTTACTTTACATAATTCTTCTAAGACAAGAATAGTACTGTTCTGTATTTTGCTCTTTATGGTAACTTTCATGTAGGAATTAGGTGGTATAACTAAATCATTGGTGAGATGGACGGTAAAAACTGATGAGACAGTACCATTACCTGCGTTTCTGGTCCTGGAGTCGGGGGGGGGGGGAGTGGATCTATACACTCATCTGTTTGTGTATCTTTGTTTAAGCTTTTAATATTACCAATTCTTTTTGGTTCTGTTTTACTAATCGGTGAGGACTCTGATGGTATTTCCTCTATGAATTCATTATCAAAGTCTATTCCATTCATTTGTGGGAGTAAAGTTATTTTCTCTGTTCTCATACGTCTTAAGCCCAGTAACATACGAGCTTTAATTGCTACATTTTCAACGATATAAGAAAAAATGCAGAGATTGGTCTTATAATTTCTGTGAAGCTGATGTTTAACCGTATCATACCTTTTACTGCAATTTGTTTACCATCTACCATATATGTCTAAATCAGATTCTTCCAGAAAAGTTACTTTCTTTCATTTCTAAAAATTCTATCTATTTCTTCTTGTGTTATTAAGTTCACTGGAGAGCCTGTGTCTAAAAATAAGGAAACGTTTTGATCCTCACATACAGCTGGTATCAAGATACACTCACTTCCCAACATGCCTCCTATGTGAATTTTATACTAGCTTTTCTTTACGTTTGTTCGTTTTTTGTCGTGACTTGACCTTCCCCCGATTTGAAAATGGAAACTAATTTCTCTACTGTCTTGCAATTACTGGTCCAATGCCCTTGGCACTGGTGATGCCTATAGTATGGATGAAATCCTTGTGTCTTTTGTTTGTCTTCTTTTGTTTTAATAAATCATTCATTCTTTGTCTGTCCTGGTTTTGCACAACAATAACATAGAATGGACCTATCTCCTGTGATCTGCAAGATGACTTCTCATATTTAGTGGTGTCTATGGCGCGAGATCTGCTCGGACCGTGCAGAAATTTATGAAATTGCCTGTGGCCTGGTGTTTGAGAGCCTTTCCTCACCGCATTTGGTTGTTTGCTCTGTCTGCTTTCGGGTCGCAATCGATTTTGTTCTCTGTTTGGGGTAGTTGTAACTATTTTCACAGCTGATACTGTCTCAGGCACTCTCATTCTACTAGAATGTGATTGTGTTTCGATCACCCCTGCTTAGCTACACTGCATCTCTACCTCGTTCATTAAGTCTAGTAAGCGCATATATACCTGGGGTGTATGCAATCGTCTTGGCAATCTTGAGGGTCCTATCAGGTAATTTACACAAGGCAGCTACATAACCAATGATGTCTACGACAAGGTCTGGGGACATCTTTCCATCTCCTGTTATCCAGATTGAGTTTTCTAAGGTAGCTAATAATGTTCTTTTGATGGTGGAGACATCAGCAGTTTTTTTTTCGCTAAGTACATGATTTGTAGTGTGCTCCCTTACAAGATCTAAAATCTTATGTACTACTGGGATTATACCTGGCAAAAAGTTCATACCTCCAGAAAATTTCTTCAAAAATTCAGTTTTAAACTCATCATATGTCTTAGCTCTGAGAAGCTTATCAGACTTAAGGAAGTCTCCTGCTGGGCACCTTTCCTGATTAATCCAAGAGGAAAAAATAGCAATTTTCTCTTGTTCATCTATTATGTGCCTTTTTACAAAGATCTGTTCACACTCATTGATCAATGAAATAACATCAATATGATATTTTTCTGTGCCAAAAAATTTTGGGGCAGTTTCATCCTCATGATAAACATAAACATGAGGTGGGGATGTTTGATGTGTGGTATTGGTTGCATTATTCATTTTCGCTGGATGCTTTGTTAATGTAACTTGGACTTGTTTATCGTTGCGTGAGGGAATAGTGGAATAGGTTTTCCCTGAACGATGAACTCTGTTAAGTATATTTTCATAGGTATTCAAGGCAGAGACAAAGTCCTCACTTGCTACATCAAATGGGGTTTGCCAGTCATCATCATTATCAACTAGAATTGAGGTATTTGTTTATTTGTCTTTAGTTTGTGGTGAATTTTGTAGGATGAGTGTGTTGCCCTCGTGCTCTTAATTGTGTATACGCAGTGGGTGCTAACTGTGTATCATCCGTTACTAACATGGGTGGATGTGAAAATATTCCTGTCATATCACTCAGCTAAAAAGAATTCATGTTGCTAAGGTATGGTGTTATGAAATACGTCTTTTGTTTATGTCCTAACTAAATAGATGAGTAAATGAGTTGTAATGAATGATAGATAGTGAGTGTATAGGTGTATATATAAAAATAAGTAAAGGAGGTAATTGTACCTAATTTAAAGCACTGAGAAGAAATGAGTAAGTATAATTACATCCACTTGATACAGAGGCGTGTTGACAGCAGATGTCGATCTCGGATGATACATTCAGAGTTGATGGAAAATCTCCCTCTTGATAATTCTAGGGCTGTGTTGATGGACGATATTACTCCGGAAATTCCATGGCCTGATGATGTCAGTGTTGATTGTAGTGGTTAACAGGTGTAGTCATAGGCAAACCTCACCATAGAACGTTGAATTCCCACTCAATGCTGTTGGAAATTAGTGAGTATGGGTAGGAGCGATGTGATTAAGAATGAGTAACGAGCAGTGGGTGACAAGTGCCAGGTGTCAGTCACATGTTGATTGACATGGCGTTGTCTCAGCAAACACGCATGGTGACGTCGTCTCAGCAGATACACATAGTGACATCGGCTTCCCACACTGGTAGCTGTGGTGAGTAAATGAGTAGTGATGAGTAACCTGAGTGAGGAAAGGTGAGTAAGATATGTTATAAATGTGGCTCTGGTATTTGCCATGTCATCTTGACGTCTGTGAACCTGTGTCAGTGGTGGAGATAGGGGGGTGGTAGGAGAGAGCGTTGGGGATCTAGTGCTTGTTGTTTTGTTCTTGCTTTTCATTTACTTGTTTTTTTTTTTTATTCTTCTTGCCGATACTTGAAGTTGCGTGAAGAAGATTATAGAGTTGTCTTGTAGCCTTGTTATTTGTAGTTTATCGTAGAGCTTGTAGATCCTCACTCGTAACTCGTCGTTGCTACTATATGTTCGATTGTGTTTCATTGATTGTAGAAATGATGGTTCGTAGGCGTAGAGCGGATCGTTACTGCCACCATTTATTATATGTGACTCTTTGGTCTTTTAATATGTAAGTCTTGAGTTTTGGTTAAAGTTATTGTGCTAATCGAAGAGCAGGAGGAGTTAAAGATGAATACAGGGAGTTGATCTTGATTTTTTCTTCAAAGAAAGTCTAAGTTGAGCAGAGTAATTAGTGCAAAGGGACATAATTTACTAACTATGTGTCGTTGGACCCCTCTTCTTATTTTCTCTTGTCTTCTTGTCGGTTCTATGCCTAGCCCTTTTCTGATCTCTGATTCCTACATTCTCGCTTAGCAGGGGTCGTGTCACGTGGGCTATACTGTCGTGGAAGCTTCTAGAACTCTATATGTCTGTGTGTATGTACTGCTTCCGGTGCACTTCTTGCATTCCTTCACTTAAGAGCTTCAAGCTCATTTCCTTTTGATTAATTCTAGCTGACACACTTCCTATCTCACACCCTGGCTTGGTATTTTTATCTATGTATCTATCAATAAGCTGTGTTATTATAATACGGAGTCCTGACAAAAGAACGCTTATATCGCCTATATTACTGTGTGAAAACCAATTTACTCTTGTACGACATATAAATTCGTACCAAATAAATAAATATCTATTTTGAGTGGTTTGGAATAGTTACCCCTCCCACAGAACACGTTTTCTCTGCAGCCAGGCCCCATAGGAAACACAGCCAGGTGAGGGTATTGTTACCTGTACTGGCATTTTAACCCGTCCCGTCCCGGAGATGTGAATTCACGTCCTCATATGATGTGCACTCATATTCTGGAGACGTAAAATAACGCGGCAACATTGCAAGGACATTGCAAGGTCCCTAATTTGCACAATTTTCAATATTCGCGAGTGATTTTTGGCATGTATACACGGGACACCTTCCTCTACAAGATGCCAGACAGGGATAATGCCTTACCCAGCATGACCTCCTCTCCCCCCCTGCATGACCTTTTCTCAGCAATTCACCTGTTATCAGTGACCTGGCCAGTAAAGCCATGTCATGCCACGGTACGAAATTCAGGGCCAGAGTGATTCCCCAATCGATGACAGTGTGGAGGACAAACATTAGAGGAAGAAACAGTCAGAAATGATGATCAGGTAATGTGGCAAAAAAAGGTCAGGAATGGTGATGAGTTAGTGAGTGAAACAATGCTTATATTGCCTATATTACCATTTGAAAACCAATCTACTCTCGTACTACACATAAATTCGTACCAAATAAGTAAATAAATACCGTTTATGAGTGGTGTAGAATAGTTATCCTCCCATAGGACTCGTTTTCTTTGCAGCCAGCCTGATAGAAAACCCTGTAAGGTAAGGAGGTACTCCTACCTGGATCGAGTATTTTAAACCTTAGGTGAGCGAATTCTTTATGAATTTTCGATGTTTCTCACTAAAAGTGGATGTTTGAGCCAAAGAAAAAAAAGGTCCAAAAATGTCGGGACTTGGGTGTACCACTGCCCAGAAAACGTCGGGATGGGGTGGGTTAAAGCTCAGATGTGCGATTTCTCTATGAATTTTCGATGTTTCTCATAAAAAGCAGAGGTTTTAGCCACAAAAATAAAAATCGAAAATCTGCCTGCATTGGGTCGAACCCATGTCATCGGTAGCAGTGCCTAGTTACGCGACACTGGCACCTGCAAGCAGTGCAGTGTGTGCAGCGCAACTGGTGCAGGAGGCGACTGTGTCATCGTCCCCTGCAAGTCGACAAGGGCGCTGTCTCTGACAGCAATCATCCCCCGCAATGTTTTCCAGCAGCAGGAGACAGTCTCAGCATCCTCATCATCAGAACTATCACCACCTTGACGAGGCCAGCGTGGTCCACGGCCCGACTATGGGGGGCGGCCAAGGGGTGTCCGAAGAAGCAGAAGGGTGTCGGTAGGCTGATCCACTGCCACCACTGTGGGAGGTGTTGCTGCAGAGGATCCAGGGTGGAGCAGTGGCTCTTTCACACCAGCTAATGGGCCCCCAGGAATGAGGTTGGATCCGCCAACAACTGCTCTCCAGTTCTTCCAGCTGTTTTTCACCAGGGAGTTGTTGACCTATTTCACCTATGAGATCGACAGCTATGCATCATTCCTGGGAGACTGCATTGGATGCATGGTTCATCTGCAATGAAGAGGAGATGGCCAAGTTCCTGGGGCTGTACTTCTTCATGGAGGCAATGAATCTGCCATCCATCACGCATTACTGGATGAGATCCCGTCTCCATAACTACCCCCTGTTCACGGAAGTGATGAGTGGGAGACATTTCAGGGCCATCCTGAAACACTTCCATGCTTTGAACTCACTTGCTATACCCCAGGACAATCGCAACGGCTCACCAGGGTTCACACGGTCATGGAGTACCTCCTTCAGCAGTTCCAGGACACCTAATTACCCGAGGAGCACCCCAGCCTGGACGAGGGCTTGCTGGCGTGGAAGGTGCACCTCAGTTTCCGCATCTACAACCCCATGAAGCCCTTGAAGTATTCCATCAAGCTTTATATCCTATCTGAGGCTTCCTTGGGTTACATCTGGAATTTTGAGGTGTATACGGGGCAGAAGAAGGTGCTGGGGACCACTGTTTGGAGCCTCATAGAGCCGCTGAAGGATCAGGGATACAAAGTGTACATGGACAACTATTATAACTCTGTATCCCTGTGTGAACGCCTCTTCAGTGCAGGAACCTATGTGTGTGGGACCCTATGCCTGGCAAGAGGAGCACCAAAGCAGCTGCAGGACATCGCCAGGACCAAGAACCTGCCAGAGGGGGGCACGACAGCGATGCACAAGGACGACGTGATGGTGTTGCTGTGGAAAGACAGGCACGTCGTCAATATGGTCTCCACCTTCCACAGCACAAGCACCATCCAGAAGCAGGTTCGAGGGAAGACCAGGGGTCCTGATGGGAGGACAACCTATGTCCAAAAGACAATGTACAAGCCCATCATGGTGGAGGACTACAATCGACACATGGGTGGGGTGGACTACTTCAACCAGATGATCCAGTACTACCCCATCCAGCGGCAGACCGAGATATGGACCAAGAAGATAACCTTCTATGTCATCCACATGGCCATTTTCAACGCGTTTGCCCTGTATAAGAAGTGCTCACCTGGGTCAGTCAGTCTGCTGGACTTTGTGGAGGAGATAGTGGACTAGCTTCTCTACTTTGATGAAGCAGAGTGGCCCGCATCAGGGCACGTCTTCAACCATGCCCTTGACCTTCCAACCCGACGGCCAGTAGGACCTCTGGCACCCTGTGGCACCTGCTGCAGCACAAGCACATGTGCCAAGACCACTGGCTCCTGCACCAGCACAGGTGCCAAGACTACCAGCTCCTGCACCAACACCACCATCTCCAGGAGGAGGGCCAGCACATGAGTCAGTGCCACTGTCACCTGCAGGATCAGCACAGGTGCTGAGAAAACCATCACCAGTTCCTGGTCCGTCAGGAGAACCTGCTGCCACTGCCATGCCCGGGCTTGTAGCTGCATCTCCAGGACAATAGGACCAGGGATCACCAGGAGGACATCCAACCTAGCGTCGTCGATTCATCAACGAAAGAGTGAGGGTTGGTTAACACACTTGGCCATCAACAGGAGAGGATCCCCAACCAGAGGAGGCTGTGGTACACCCTGTGTTCCCTGGCGAAGATGAGGAGGGACACAAGTCACATGTGTCCTGTTTGTGATGTGGCACTTTGCGTGGGTGATTACTTCAAATGGTTCCATACCGAGCAAAGTATTCCCTAGTGGAGCGTATACACACACACATACACACACACACACACACACACACACACACACACACACACACACACACACACACACACACACACACACACACACACACACTCACACACACACTAACACACACTAACACACTCTAACACACACTAACACAGACATTCACACACACATGCACACACTCACACACACTACATAACTCCTCATCTTCAAATCCCAGAAGGTCCTACAGGACCAACAACATCCCTGGAGGAAGTGAGTTCTCCGAATTTTGTTGATATGTATATTGACCTATTATTGGAGAAAGTGAGTTCTCCGAATTTTGTTGATATGTATATTGACCTATTATCAATACCCCTATAATTTTCAGACAAATAACCATTTTCTCCTACATATTACACATATGACAGAAAGTACAGCTTCATTAGCAGTAACTAGAAAAAAGTAGTGTTCATTTTTATTGTTATGCGAACAAGAAGGAACCAAAGCCTGAGCCTGCATTAACGTTCCTTCCAAGAAAGAAACAAAAACAATAAAAAAGAAAGCCATATTCAAGATCAATTCATTTTGAGATGCCTGGACACATTGCGTTTGAAAGACGGGAGAGCATAGGAAATAGGAGATACAGACAGAGGAAGACAGTTCCAGAGTTGACCCGTTGCATAAATGAAGGACTGAGAGTAACGGTTAACTCTTGCATTAGAGAGGTGGACAGCAAAGGGATGAGAGTTTGTTGCTAGACGGGTGCTTTGTATCCATCGTAGAGGTGTAGGGATGCAAGCAGACAGTTCAGAGGAGCAGTGATCATTGAAGTAGCGATAGTAAAGAGATAGGTGAAGGGAGCCAGTAAGAGGAGGAGAGTTGATGAGACGAATAGCCTTTGACCCCATCCTACTGAGAAGAGCTGTATGTGGGGAGCCTCCCCACACATGGGAGCTGTATTCTAAACAGGGGCTAATAAAACCCCTGTATAAAGTCAACAACTGTGCAAGACTAAAGAAGGCACGGAGTCGGCTTAGCACACCCAGTCTCTTGGAAGCAGATTTTACAAGAGATGCAATATGATCTTTCCAAGATAAGTCCCACGAGAATGAAACCCCAAGCATGTTCTAGGATGATGCAGGACTGAACTGGATATTATTAAACATTGGTGGGTATTCCTGTGGAAGATTTTGACGGGTTGATAGGTGTAATAACTGAGTCTTTAATGCATTAAAAACAACAAGATTATTTTTACCCCAGTCAGAGATACAAGCCAAGTCAGACAGGTGTGCCATAGCCTCATCCCTTGTTTGTTGAAGTAACTGCTCAGATGGACGTTGCGGGAACCGAATGGAAAGGTGAAGGGTGGAATCATCAGTGTACAAGTCGATAGGGTTAGATGTACAGCTTAAAAGATCATTGATGAATAAAAGGAAGAGAGTTGGAGATAGGACAGAGCCCTGAGGAACACCACTGTTATCCCCTAAAAAGCGGCCATGGACAGCTGACCTCCTCCGTGTGCCAGGGTTGGATCGCGGTCTGAGTACCTGTAGGAAAATATTAACCCTAGAACATTATACTTGGTATGGCAGATAGTACTTACATTCAGCTTTCTCCAGAGACAGGTGTTGAGCCTTCGTGGACTACCCAAAGACTTGTGGAGACTTGCAAATTTGGGTAACAAAATCTTCACTTTCACACCTCCAACAACCTGGTTTCCCCTCTACCACAGCCTCATTCTGTCACAGTAAACTTTATACTACAACGTACAGGTAGTTTGGAATCCGTATTTGTACAATAAGCACTGAAAATAAGGCTAAAATCAACGAAGCATATGGCCGACATGCAGCGCAGTGGCAGTCTTCCTGTCACTCAACAAACATTTCCATTTTCACAGCTAAAAACACTTATACTACGGCGCGCTTTTATTCTGCCTTACGCCTGTCATTTTATTCTTGTTCCTGTCGGCCGCTCGCACTGACTCGGAAGAACTAGAACTCGCCATAATGTCACTTTGAAAGCCTGTGGTAAACTGACGTTAAACAGGGGAAAACCGCACAAAAAAAAGCTAGTGTGACAACTGGGGAAACAAGCGTTTCCTATTCACATAAACTGCTTGTGAGAGGAGAGCGCAGATTTACAGTTCTGAGCAGTCAGCGCGCTGCCATATATCACAGCCAGGCTGGACGGGCCGTGGTGGTGGAGGGGGGAAACGCAATACTTGGCAACAACAGAGGTCAGTAGTACAAAGGTCAAGTATGCTAATTGTAGCTAAAGGGTGGCGGTACTGATAGACAATACCAGCTGGAACATCCTTGCCCGCGTTTATTCAAAATTAACTTGAATCGCAAACGTGACGATCCGCCGTTATGTCCTTTTTGGCGATCGTTGCAAAAGCGTCGATCCGTGTTTAAAGGGTTAATAGATCTAGGAAAAGAACGATGATCGTCTACAACAGCAGCTATAGAACGACCGGAAAGGAAGCTATAGATGAAGGCACAGATAGAAGGATAAAACCATAAGAGGGCAGTTTGGAAATTAAAGATTTATGCCAGACTTGATCGAAGCCTTTGAGAGGTCAAGTGCAATGTCAAAGCTTTCGCCAAAGTCCCGAAAGGAGGATGACCAGAAATCTGAAAGGTAGGTATGAAGTTCGCCAGTGGAGCGTCCCTGAAGGAACCCATACTGACGATCAGAAAGAAGGTTGTAATAGGAAAGATGCTTTAAAATACTTCTGTTAGGAATTGACTCAAAAACTTTTCAAACACAGGATGTTAAAGCAATTGGACGATGGTTAGAGGGATGGGAACAGTCACCCTTCTTTGGGACCGGCTGAATGAGAGCAAACTTCCAGCAAGAAGGAAAGATACAAGTAGAAAGACAAAGGCGAAAGAGTTTACCTAGGCAAGGTGTAAGCACAGAAGCACAGTTCTTGAGGATAACAGGAGGGACTCCATCAGGCCCATATGCCTTGTTAGCATTGAGGCCAATTATGGCAGAAAATACATCAGCTGAAGAAATTTTAATGTCAGCCATAAGGAAGTCAGAGGAGGGAAGTGAGGGAGGAACAGCACCGGAAATGTCTAAGGTAAAATTGGAGGAGAAAGTCTGAGAAAAAGATGTGATTCGGTGGTGGGATGGCTCTGGTACCTTTTATAGGCCCTCTTCATGTTGCGGACAGCATTAGAACAAGCATGATTAAACCAAGGCTTTCTTGCATTAGTCAGAGGATATGAGAAGGGAATGTATGCCTCCACAGCCAAGAGAATAACCTCTATAAGGCACAAAGCACACTTAGATGGCTCCCAGCCACGGAAGCAATAATCATTCCAGGGAAAATCAAAGACGTACTCCCTGAAAGCCTCCCAATCCGCAGCTCCAAATTGCCACAGACGACATTTCTTTGGAGGGTCCATAGGCCGAACCGGAGCGATAGGACAGGTTAAAGTAACAAGGTTATGATCAGAGAAGCCCAATGGAGAGAAAAGATTAATATCCGAGGAGATATTACCAAGGACAAAGAATAGACAAGCAGATGATAATAAAGAGGCAAAGAATTTCTTGGTAAAGGACAGGAAAGGATGTGTATTTTGTAGATAACAACATTCGACTGAATTTTGTCAGAATTATTCTGCTTATGCGTCTAAAATAGTGAGGGTGAATGAATTGGGTTGTTGTATGATTTGTAGGAATTCAGGACATACATCCACAGACTGTAAAAGTAGATTAAATCTTTGTTTCAAGTGTAACAAGGGAAATCATCATAGTGCTTTGTGTCCAAGGTGTCCAAGTATGGTCAAAGATGAGGTTCGTAAACCCGCAAATGTCAGTGTGACTTTTCAGTGTCAAATAGACCATAACAATGCCAGCTGCAGTTCCTATTGCAGATGTGAAGGTAATAATAGAAAAGGGGAGTGTATCACCATGTACTCTTCTCGATACTGGTGTGTAGAAAACCGTTATTTCTGTTGATATACTGTAGTAGAAAAATTAAGGTTACCCATTATAGACAAATTAAATCTAGCCATTGCAGGGTTTTTAACTACCAAGGAAGCACAGTCCTTTGACTTAGTTAGGGCCTTAATACAACTTGGCCGGTATAAATGCTGTTTAACAACAGCTGTACTGGATAAGATGGAAACACACGTATTTATCAAATAACTGAAGGAAATCTCTGATCATCTACAGAGCCTGGGGATAAAGTTGGCTAAACAGAATGTGACATCAGATACTGTGGGTCCCATAAAAATGATCGTTGGATCAGATTACTGCGGAAGATTTCTACAGAGGACTTTCAAGAAGAATAAAGTACAGATGTTCAAGAGTCCAGGAGGTAACCTAATTATGGGTCAACTGCCTTTTCCGAAGCCAGTGAGAGAGAGGCTAAATTGGTACACTCATCCCTTGATATCTCCCACATAGTCATTGATGGTAGCTAGAACAGGTGCAGAATTAGAACCTATTCAAACAAATAACTTATTGGATGAAAAAAAAAAAAAAAAAACCTATACACGAATGGGGGACTTGAGAAACTGCCTACCGCTAGAGGCCACTACCATTAACAGCATGTCCTTCCCGAAACAGTATGTCTTTCCCGAGTACTTGTTAAATTACCGTGATTTTTCTCTGTTGATGTGAGAACCTGTGTGGAAAAATACCATCATACATTATTGAAGTATTGAAAAAGCTTTGTAATAAAAATATAGCGGGAGAGATAGATTGCTCTCGTTTTATTTCCCGGAAAACGAAGCACCTGGCACTTATATATTTCTCTTTACTCGTTTTTAATGAAGTTGCCACAAAACTGAGTTAATTCCTTCATCCTGAAATGTTCGATATCTATCTATCTATCTATCTATTGCCAGACGCCTCAATCTCATTTGGGGTGGCCACAAATAAATCGCCTCCAAGTCGCCCTGTCCCCCGCCATTTCACTGCCATGCTCCCAACTCGCACCCCCCTCTCTCATATACCCCTCCACCCCATCCCTCCATCTCATCCTCGGCCTTCCCCTCCCTCTTCCCCCCCTCCACCTCACTCACATACACTCTCTTCGTCAGTCTTTCACCCTCCATCCTCTCCACATGGCCAAACCACCTCAGTGTGTTCCTCATAACGCTTCCTATCACATCCACATCAACACCACAACGCTCCTTTATATCCTCATTCGTCAGCCTCTCTCTCCACGTGACTCCACAGGCTCCTCTTAAATAACTCATTTCCACTGCTCTCACTCTTGACTTGTGTCCTTCCAACAATGTCCAAGCTTCACTTCCGTACGTTAGAGTTGGTATCACAATACTGTCATGTAGTAACTTTTTCACTTCCATGCTCACTTCCCTGTTTCTTATCACTGCTTTCAAAGAACCAGCAACCTTTCTTCCCTGCTGTACCCTTTCAAGCACTTCACCCTCCAAACCTCCATCCTTATTCATCACACTACCCAAGTACTTAAAAGTACTCACATTTTCCAATTCCTCACCGTCCAACCTCGCTGTACATTCACTAACTTCACCTCTCCCAAGGACCATCACTTTACTCTTCCCTACATTCACCTTTAGATTCCGTTTCTTACACACTCTCTCAAACTCATCCACCAAGCCTTGCAGCTCCCCTTCGTCTTCACTCAACAACACAGTATCATCTGCAAACAATAGTACAGGGAGTTTCCAAACACTATCCTCTCTCACCAGGGCCACTTCAACATCCACTACCCTACCTTGTACCTCTTTTATTACCCCATCCATGTACAGATTGAACAACCATGGAGACAGGACACATCCCTGTTTCAAACCAACTTTCAAAGAGAAAAATTCACTTAGTTCACCATCCACACGCACTGCAGCCTTCGCACCATCGTACATACTCTTCACAGCATTCAACAACTTCCCATCTACTCCATATATTCTTAACACTTTCCACAATCCTTGTCTATCCACCATGTCATATGAGTTCTCCAAATCCATGAAAGCCGCATACAACTTCTTCCTCTTCTCTAGAAACTTTTGTACCAAAGATCTAAGAATGAATATCTGATCTACACATCCTCTTCCCTTCCTGAAGCCTCCCTGTTCTTCTCCAACTAAATTCTCTGTGCTTTCTCTAACTCTGTCTATAAGTATCCTACCATACACTTTTCCTATTATACTAAGAAGACAAATGCCCCTATGATTACCACACATATTTTTTTCTTCTTTTCCTTTGTACAAGGGAATAATTATACCTGGCTTCCAATCCTCCGGGACTCTACCTTCCTCCCAGGCCAATCTGCACATCTTCCACATCCATTCTACTACTATCTCTCCCACATGCTTCAGCATTTCACCACACACTCCATCAATTCCTGGTGCTTTCCTCGATTTAACTTTCTTCATTGCTTCCACAACTTCTATCCTACTGATTTCTTCCTGTCTTCTCACCTCCCTCCTTCTCCCAGCCATTCCCCAGCCACTTATACTCGCATTACTTCCATCCTCTACGTTCAACAATTCCTTAAAGTGTTCTCTCCATCTGCTCACTTTTTCTCCCTTCTCCACTAGTAATCTGCCATTTTTATCTTTCACTCCCCTGCTAACTTCACTTCCACCCTGTCTTACTCTTTTCACCTCTCTCCAGAACATTTTCTTACGGTCCCTCCACTTTACACTCAAATTCCTTCCAAATTCCTCATCCACTCTCTTCTTACTCTCTCTTACTAATCTTTTCACCTCTCTCTTTCTTTCCACATATAACTCTCTCTTCCGCCTCTCAACTTCTTCCACGCCCCTATTTCTCATCCATTCATTGTATGCTTTCTTCTTTTGTGCCACAGCCTGTTTCACCTCTTCAGTCCACCACGCTGTTCCTTGCACCCCCCTCCGTCTTCTCTTCCTTCCTCACACCACATCACATGCTGCACATATTTCCTCTGTAAATATCTTACACACACCTTCCACGTCTCCCATCTGCTCCAATTCATATTTGCCCAATCGTTCCTCCACTTCTCTCTTATACTCTGCCTTTTTCTCATCCTCTTGTAACGTTTCAACTCTCCTTGCAACTACTCCTTCCTCTCATCTTTCCCTTCTACTCCTCCATCTTACTTGCATTCTAATTCTGGCCACCACCAAGTAGTGGTCTGACAGTCCACTCCCCCAACCTCTATACACTCTTGCATCCTTTACACATCTTCGCATCCTTTCATCCACACACACATAATCAATCATTGCCTTCCATTCATTCATTTCACCACCCACCCTTCTCATCACTCGCCATGTATACCTGTGGATCATTTTATGCCTGAAGAGGGTATTGGCTATCACCAACCCCCTCCCAGCACAAATGTCCACTAACGCATTCCCATTCTCATCTATCTCAGCAGGCACACCCCACTCACCAACTATTCCATCCACCTTCACATTCCCAACTTTACCATTCATATCATCAATCAAAAACACTCCCTCATTCCTTCCAAACTTTTCCATGCACACTTCTACATTTGTCCAGAACTCTTCTCTCACTCTTCTAGCACGATCTTGCGTTGGTGCATACACACACACAATCGCCCACATTTGTATTCCAACTTTCAACTTTACCCACACAATCCTTGACCCAACTGATCCATACTGTATATATATATATATATATATATATATATATATATATATATATATATATATATATATATACCTATATATATATATATATATATATTTGGCCATGTGGAGAGGATGGAGGGTGAAAGACTAACGAAGAGAGTGTATGTGAGTGAGGTGGAGGGGGAAAGAGGGAGGGGGAGGCCGAGGATGAGATGGAGGGATGGGATGGAGAGGTATATGAGAGGGGGGTGTGAGTTGGGAGCAGGGGAGTGAAATGGCGGGGGACAGGGCGACTTGGAGGCGATTTGTTTGTGGCCACCCCAAACGGGACTGAGGCGTCTGGCAATAGATAGATAGATAGAATATATATATATATATATATATATATATATATATATATATATATATATATATATATATATATATATATATATATATATACTGTAATTTTAGCCAAGCACTTGTTTTGCTAGAGTCAGTCTCTCTTTTGGAGGAAATTTAATGAAGTATTAAATTATTCTACATCAGCCATCCGAGCTCAGAGATAGTCCCTGTTTGATGATTTTATACAACTTATCTGAAAGTGTTGGTAGTGCGTTTTCCTAAGTGAATAAGTCATAATTAAATCATTGAACGGGTACGGTCTCTCAGCTCGGATGGCTGATGTAGAATAATTTAATAAGTCATCATTAAAAATCTGCGAAAAGTGAGACTGACACAAGTAAAGCAAATGACTGGCTAAAACTACGGTATAAATCGAACATTGCAGGAGGCAAGATTTAACTCAACTTTGTAGCAGCTTCATTAATAGTGACGAAAAAAAATATAGACGTGCCAGGTTTTCAAAATTCGGGCTTAGTTCGGGGGGAAATAAAACAACGAGAGCAATGTATTCTCTCCTGTTATATTTTTGTTACAAAGCTTTTTCAGTACTTCAGTAGTGTATGATGGTATTTTGCCTCACAGGTTCTCACATCAACAGAAAAAAATCGCGGTAACTGAACACGTGCTCGGGACAGAGAGCTGTTAACAGTGAGATACATCTGGTGGCAGATGATTTCCTGAAGTCCCCAGTTGTGGGACTTGGATAGTGAGGGAATACCTCCTGAAGAACCAACCCCTGAAGAAAAAATAATCAGTCTGAGGAGTTTAAGGATGGACAGTACTGGGTTGGACTACCATGGAGGTTTAAACCACTGGGAGTTACCAACAAATTACCAAGTAGCTAAGGCTTAGTTAAATCTCTTAAGTTGAGAGACAAACCAGAACATCTAATAATATGTGAAAATATTATAAAGGATCAGTTGAAGAAAAAATTCACAGAAGAGAAAATTGTCTGTTAACTATAAGGATGGACATTATTTACCACATCATATTGTAAGCAGGGTCTCAGTAACATATCCCATAAAGATAGTTTTTAATTGTAGTAATAAAGCTTTCAAAGAATTAGCTAGCTTGAACAATTGCCTATACTGTGCACCTACACCAACAGAGAAGTTGGAGAATATATCTTTAAAAATTAGAGAGAAACCTTATGCTTATACAGTAGTATGGCTTGTCTCAGAACAGGATTGAGAGAAGAGGAGAGGAAATTTACAAAATTCCTCTGGCCTCAAGACCCACAAAATAAGGATAGGTCTTTGAATACTCACTGTTTCCGATCGGTGCTCTGTGTCTCTTGTGCTAGTCCTTTCCTAATATGCAATACTTCGAAGCATAATTGCGAGCATGCCAAATGCCCCCAAATAAGGCAGGTTTTCTACATGCATTATCTACAACGTGTTGCTGAAACAGAGACGGAAGCATTGAAAGCTTAAGAAGTGACCAATTCCGAATAAGGGAAGGCAAATTTGCCGTAACAGAGCTGGAATACAGTTTCACCGTTTTTAAGGACTAGAATACAAGATTGCTGTCCTAATACTGACATCTCCAAAACCCAAAGTGTGTTGGGCCTGGACTGGGATACAAGAGTGGATGAAATCAGTTTAAAACCAGTTAAGTTCTCTGATGTAACACTCACCAAGAGGTCCTTGTTAAGTCAGGTCTCCATGTTATTTGACCCATGGGGATTGGTCAGCCCCATAGTTGTTAGGGGCAAATGTTTAGTACAAGAGGCTTCGGAGATAAAAGTTGGACTGACACACTGAATTAGGTAAAGTGTACGTTGAACAATGGGAACCGATTAGAAAGGAATTTCAAAAGGCATCAGGCATATGTATTCCAAGACAGATACACCATAACGAGCAGTCACACTTGCATATTTTGTTATGCTTTTCAAATGGCATTTGGGGTAGCAGCATATTGTGCAATAGGAGATTATAGTACCGTAAAATTATGTCCAAACCCAGAGGCGTACCAATTAAAGGAAGAACCCTACGTCAACTGGAATTGGCTTGCATAGAAGTAGGAACTAAATTGGCCAGGTATTTAACCACTACTCTTGACACTCAGTATGAGGATATTTTATATATGGACTGACAGTGAGATTTGTCATTACTGGATAGGAAAGGGAGACAGAAAAATTCCTTTTGTCTGCAATAGAGTTAAGACTATAAAAGAAGTGTCTTCCAAATTAAAATTTGTGCATGTATCGTCCAATCAAAACGCAGGTGATCTTCGCTCGAGAAGCTCTAGAGTAAAGAGGTTGATCCGAGGTGACTTCTGGTTCAAAGGTCTTAATGGTTACTTATTAACGAATGACCTGAGCAGAAACAGGTAAATATTGCCGAGATTAGTGTTGTAAACCTGGATCCTGCAGTATCTGAGGCAGATGTGATAGACATCAGCAGACTTCATTAACGAGACAACTTAACTCTGCTAAATTACTTGTAAGATTTTAAAATAAAGAAGTGATGTTTGAGGAGTTTGAACCCAAGGAATATTGGGTGAAAAGGTTGCGAATAAAATATTACAGAGAAATTTTTGACCTTTTATGCCAAGGCACTAGCAGCAATTATTAGCTGATACGAGATTTAGGACTATTCTTAGAAGGAAAGGGTTTAATTAGATGCAATGGCAGAATAGTAAAGGCCGATTTCCCTCTCCAAACTAGACATCCTAAACTGGTACCAAAGAATGATTATTGTGTACAGTTAATTGTTAAGGAAACTCATGAGCTAACTCTTCATGGAGTGTGCCGCAGGCTTTGGCCCGAGTCCGAGAAAGGTACTGGATTACTAGGGGCAGACAGGTAGTGAAGATATATCTCAAAAATTGCATTATATGTACCAGGTATGAACAACGACCATATGACTCTCCAGGACTACCTTTTTAAAACCAAAGGATAGGGTAAATGTTAGTCGGTACTTCAAAATAACTGGATGTGATTATACAGGGGCTATAAATGTTATGGGTGACGGAAATCCCCATAAAGTATATATATATATATATATATATATATATATATATATATATATATATATATATATATATATATATATATATATATATATATATATATATATATATATATAATCATCTCATCTCATCATCTCATCAACAGTTTCAGTGTCCACTGCAGGACCGGCCTATCCCTACCGAAGTGGGGACGATACAGCCAATGTATCTCTACCAAGTGGCTTAGGCTGTCTAGTAGAGATTGTATGTAGGGTGTGAAGTGCTTGTAAGTGTAATTGTTGTGTTGGAGTGGCGTTGGATGTGTGTGTAGTCTGTGAACCAAGTGTAATCGGCCCGCACAAGCCGACTGGGTGCAAGTATACTTTAGTATGCGACACTGGTTCAACCACAGCACCCCTTGTGTCCGCCAATGAAGTACGTGGTTAGAAGAACGCTCCCAAAGTTTATTATCCTGGCGGGGCGCGAACCCTCGTTTTTCAGTGTATGAAAACGCATATATATAAATATATATATATATATATATATATATATATATATATATATATATATGTAGATATATATATATATATATATATATATATATATATATATATATATATATATGTATGTATATATATATATATATATATATATATATATATATATATATATATATATATATATAAGTGTGTGTTTATGACAGAACTCCCCTTAAAGTTCCCTGCTCCCAATTCCCCCCCCCCCCTCTCTCATATACCTCTCCACTCCATCCCTCCATCTCATCCTTGGCCTTCCCCTCCCTCTCTCCCCCTCCACCTCACTCACATACACTCTCCTCGTCAGTCTCTCACTCTCCATCCTCTCCATATGGCCAAACCACCTCAGTGTGTTTCCCCTAATGCTTCCTATAACATCCACATCCACACCACAACGCTCCTTCACATCCTCACTTGTCAGTCTGTCTCTCCATGTGACTCCACAGGCTCCTCTCAAATAACTTATTTCCACTGCTCTCACTCTTGACTTGTGTCCCTCCAACAAGGTCCAAGCTTCACTTCCATACGTCAGAGTTGGTATCACAATATTTTCATGTAATAACTTTTTCACTTCTATGCTCACTTCCCTGTTTCTTCTCAATGCCTTCAAGGAACCAGCAACCTTTCTTCCTTGTTGTACCCTTTCAAGCACCTCACCCTCCAAACTTCTATCCTTACTCATCACACTACCCAAGTACTTAAACGTACTCACATTCTCCATTTCCTCACCATCCAACCTCACTGTACATTCACTGACTTCACCCCTCTCGAAGACCATAACTTTACTCTTCCCTACATTCACCTTTAAATTCCGTTTCTTACACACTCTCCCAAACTCATGCATCAAACCTTGCAGCTCCCCTTCGTCTTTACTTAACAAGACAGTATCATCTGCAAACAACAGTACAGGGAGCTTGCAAACACTGCCCTCTCTCATTAGGGCCACTCCAACATCCACTACCCTACCTTGTATCTCTTTTATAACCCCATCCATATACAGATTGAACAACCATGGAGACATAACACATCCCTGTTTCAACCCAACCTTCAAATAGAAAAACTCAGACAGTTCACTATCCACATGCACTGCAGCTTTAGCACCCTCATACATACTCTTCATAGCATTCAGCAACTTCCCATCTACTCCATATATTCTTAATACTTTCCACAATCCTTGTCTATCCACCCTGTCATATGCATTTTCCAAATCCATGAAGGCCGCATACAACTTCTTTCCCTTCTCTAGACACTTTTCTACTAAATGTCTGAGCATGAATATCTGATCTACACATCCTCTTCCCTTCTAAAGCCTTCCACTTCTTCTCCAACTAATTCCTCCGTTATTTCCCTAACTCTGTCAGTAACTATCCTACCGTATACTTCTCCCATTACACTAAGAAAACAAATGCCCTTATGATTATCACACACTTCTTTTTTCCCCTTTCCTTCGTACAAGGGAATAATTATATATACATGACTTTCAATCATCCAGGACTTTACCTTCCTCCCAGGCCAATCTGCACATCTTCCACATCCATTCTACTACTATCTCTCCCCCATGCTTCAGCATTTCGCCACACACTCCATCAAATCCCGGGGCTTTCCCCATTTTGACCTTCTTCATTGCTTCCACAACTTCCATCCTACTGATTTCTTCTTGTTTTCTCACCTCCCTCCTCCCAGCCATTCCCCAGCCACTTATACTCGCATTACTTTCATTCTCTATGTTTAACAATTCATAAAAGTGTTCTCTCCATCTGCTCACTTTTTCTCCCTTCTCAACTAGTAATCTACCATTTTTATCTTTCATTCCCCTGTTAACTTCACTGCCACCCTGTCTGACTCTCACCACCCCTTTCCAGAACATTTTCTTACATTCCCTCCACTTGACACTCAAATTCCTTCCAAATTCCTTATCCACTCTCTTCTTTCTCTGTCTTACTAATCTTTTCACCTCTCTCTTCCTTTCTACATATAACTCTCTCTTCCATCTTTCAACTTCTTCCACGCCACTACTTCTCATTCATTCATTATATGATTTCTTTTGTGTCACAGCCTGTCTCACCTCTTCATTCCACCATGCTGTTCCTTGCATCCCCTTTCGTCTTCTCTTCACCCCACACACCACATCACATATTGCACTAATTTATTCTGTGAATATCTTGCACACACCTTCCACTTCACCCATCTAGTCCATTTCATATTTACTCAGTCGTTCCTCCACTTCTCTCTTATATTCTGCCTTTTTCTATCCGCTTGTAATCTTTCCACTCTCCTTACATCTACTCCTTCCTCCAGTCCTTCCTTACTTCTATTTCTCCATTTTATTTGAATGATATATAAAAATATATATATATATATATATATATATATATATATATATATATATATATATATATATGTTTATTTACTTGCACTTATACGGGAACAGTCCATCAAGACATGGCAGAATTACGTTCAGAGATGTTTCTGACGGTATTCATAAGATCTGGAGCTAGACGGTCCTGTCCTAGTAAATTAATAAGCAACAACGGAGCCAATTTCGTTGGAGCATCACCTTTAATCCACCCTGTCCCGTCGACGTATGGGTACGTTGCAACAATTTGCATTTGCCAGTCCCGGCGACGTACCGGTACGTCGTGCAATTGCAAAGTGCATAATTTCGACAATTTTCAAATTTTGCGCTTGATTTGCGGTACATATCCCCGCATGACCTTCCCCTACTTGCCACCAGGTGGGGACACTCGGCAACCCCGCGCGACCCGTGCTAACCCACGGCTCGTCCACTCATCTGGTAGCAATGGTCCTGCTCAGACATGGCTACAAGAGGTCTCTCAGAGGTCGAAATTCAAGCCACCCTGGACGCCTTTACAGGCGACAGTGATTCCTCACTGGATGACGAGGTTGTGGATAAAGATTATGTGCAGGCAGAGGAGAAGGAAACCACCAGCAGTGATGAAGAAGTTCCGTCCCCCAGGAAGCGGCAGTACTTGACTTACCGTGCTGCTAGAGAGGGGCAGCCGGCCAAGAAACCATGTGCAACATCCTATGCCCAGCCCCAACGTGATGTGGAAGCAGATTTCGATGACGAGGATGAGGACGGAGTCGTGGGACGTGGTGCCACGTGGTATGGACGTGAGGTAATAACTCATCGTGACCCAGAGCGCACACCACGTCGGACGAGCAGGTATGGGCCTAGTATTTTGTTTGGGGAGTTAGGAAGTGCCGTGGAGGGAGTGGGGAGTGAAAGGGAAAGTGCAGGGAGGAGTATGGAAAGTGAAAGTGATGTGAGTGAGTCATTGCTCTCCCTAGGTAGTGTGAGGCAGCGGAGTGTATCACATGGGCGAGTGCGGGTGCATTCTGTATCACGTGGGGTTGTGATGGAGGGGGAAGATGGGGAGGAACCACTCCCAAGCATGTCTTATGCTCCCCAATATCCCCTAACACGTGGTCGAGCTAGGGTGCGTGAAAAATCATGTGGTGTTGTCATGGAGGGGGAAGGTGGGGAGGAACCACTCCCCAGCATGTTTTATGCTCCCCAATATTCCCCTACTTCATCCCCACAGCCCCCTAATGTTCCTCAAGGCCGTAAGGGTAAGGGAAAGGGAATGGGTAAAGGCAGAGGGAAGAGGAGTGACAGCGGGGAAGCCCTCCGCACTCCTTCTCCCCCACCTCCCCCACTAGGATCTCCTCCCCACCCAGACGAAGTCGGTGATGGGGATGATGGGGACGAGGGATTTGTGGGATGGAATTGGGAGGATGGGAGTGATTTTTCTCCCCTCATTCACCCCTTCACTGAGCAGGGGCACTCTGGCTGCATTGCTCCCGGACCGTAATTCCACCAGGTTGGATTTTTTCCACCTGTTTTTTAGTGAGGCATTCGTGGAGCAGATTGTTTACCAAACCAACCTTTTTGCAAGCACCCAGCGCCTTGAGAGTGAAAGATTAGGAACAAGGAGTAGGCATTCTATCATATATGATTACCCTGTCTTCCTTTCAGAAATGTTCCTATTTTTTGCCCTGGTCCTTTTGATGGGTATTATACGAAAGAACAGAATTCCGGCTTACTGGACAAGGGACTCTGTTATGTTTACCCCAATATTTGGGCAAGTGATGAGCCGTAATCAGTTTCAACAAATTCTAAGTCGCCTCCATTTCTATGATGCTCATGATCCTGCAAATGTGAATGACACAGATAAGATGAGGCGAATTAGGTTGGTCTTTGATCACCTGAGGCAAACCTTTCGTTCGTCATTTTATCCCTATAGAGACCTCGTCATAGACGAGAGTCTCGTGTTGTGGAGAGGTAATATTTCATTTAGGCAGTATATACCCAGCAAAAGGCACCGTTTTAGGTTCAAGATCTTTGTTATGTGCGACTGTAGGACTGGATACGTGCAAGACATAGTCTTGTACACCGGTGCACAGACAGACATAATAGAAGATCGGAGTATTGGACTGTCAGGAGCAGTGGTAAAGACAATGATAGAAGACTACCTTCATCGTGGTCACGTCCTCTACCTGGACAACTGGTACACTAGCCCTCTTCTCGCTCTTTGTCTTCACATGCATGAAACGGGAGTCTGTGGAACAGTGAAGGTGAACCGGCGTCACATGGCCAAGGTAGGGCGGAAACTTGCCAGGAATGAGGTTGTCTTCTTCAAAGCCAGCAACATACTTGCAACTGTGTGGAACCATAATAGAGAAGTAAGCCTCTTGTCAACAGTTCACCGCCCCTTGATGCACCGTACTGATTCCGTTGATTACCGGAGCGAGAACAGGCGTCACATTTGGAAACCTGAGTGTGTCATGGACTATAACATAAACATGCGCCTGGTGGACCAGTCAGACTCCATGATATCGACGGTAGAGTGTGCCAGGACCACGATGAAGTGGTATAAGAAACTGTTCTTTCACTTGCTAGACATCACTGCTCTGAATTGCCACCACCTTCACACCATGACAACAGGAGTTCAGGAAACCTTTGAAGGGTTTGTGAGGGAGCTCACAAGAGAGATGTTTGCACGTTATGCTGTTGAAAGGCCCCAACATCGCACCCGCACTGCCCCTATTGCCCAAACTCCCCTAAGAATATCCGGCCACCATTTCCCTACTCCTATCCCTCCCCAGCCAAACAGACCTAGGCCCCAACGCAGGTGTCACGTGTGTAGCAATTCCCGGGTGAGACTCACCACACAGAGGAAGGACACCCGCTATGAGTGCGTCGAGTGTGACGTGGGTCTCTGTATTCACCCATGTTTCAGCGAATATCACACGTTGATGCAATTCTGATATGGTGTGAATGCGATAGGACGCTGAAACTATGAAGTAAATATGACAAACAGACGCTCAGTGAAATTATCAATCATGTTGATCTGCAAATATTAGTATAAAGTGCATACGGGTATATCATAAGTGCAAAAATTGTATGTAAGTATATAAATATGCTGTAAGTGGAAAGATACATAGCGAGGGTTTTATGATGCGATATTCTGTCGCTCAGTGCAATAAATAAGGCCCGTAAATATGTAATTATTATTATTGGAAATGCTAACGGGTATAAGTTCAAATTATTGTAAGTGCTGAAACATATTCTAAGTCAAAATATTCATAGCGTGTGTATAGAGATGCGATATCTTGACGCTCAGTTGAATGAATAAGGCCCGTAATAATGAAATTAGAAGTCAACAAGTGGGAAAGTGTGTAATATATGTGAAGAATTAGTATATAAGTGTTTGAGTATTATGTTGGTCGAAACATTCAGTGCAAGGGTATTTTCATGCAATATTCTGACGCTCACTTGAATAAATGATGCCAGTAAGTATGTACAGTGCAGTATAGGGGTGTAAACGTGTGTAATGTAAGTGGGAAAGTATAATTGGAGTAAATAAATAAAGTAGAAGATGAAGCACGAGTGTTTGAGATTGTGGTTGCTACGTGAATATGCGCTAGCATATCGCTAAATGCCCTCGTAATGAATGTAAATAATTGAAAACATTTACAGTGGTGGAGGAAAGGTTCTATGTAAAGGGAAAAATAATAGGAAAAGGATAAAACAATTGGGTATGTTGAAATACGAGTCATAGCGAGTGTGCTTAGTAAGCCGATGTGCGCTAAACTTATGCTGCATGTCATCATAATGAATGAAAACATCTGAAAACACTTACAAACAGTAGAAATTGGTAAAATGTCATTGAAACAGAAGTATACAAGTAGAAAAAATGATATGTTGACTGATACAAGAAACTTAGCATATAGCATGTTATGACTCGGACCAAACTCGCTATGCTCGCGCGATGGTACAATGCTTATTTTTCATATATATGTGTCTGAAATCCATTATATTGCTACTGTTATTGTTTATTAGTTCCAATTCAATAAATATAGAGGTGTGTGTTGTTTCTCCCAGTATTCCCTACCATAGAAAACGTGAGCACCTGACACGTCGATGAGAGAATATGATACCTGGCATGGGGGACCTCACCTGTTCCGACCACTTATAGACCACGGTAAGCCCTTTCTTGGTGATTTTCCTTCGTTTCTCAACCAAAACGGAAGTTTTAGCCAAAAAAAAATTTTTTCAAAAAGGCTCGGGACTGGGGGATGTCGGAGGTGCGGAAAACCTCGGGACGTGACGGGTTAATTTTAAGAGATGCTTGACCTAGAAGGGCCGCAGCATAGGGTTCTCAAGACTTCTGGACAGATCTTCTTGCTTGGAATCATATTATATGATACAGCATATCATTTTTTGCCCGGCCCCAATACTTGGAAACTGTTTTCCCCCCTGGAGGAGATATTCTGTACGTAACTGTATTTGTGCGCCTTTTAGTATACGGTAGTTCCCCATTTAAAAGCAGAGGAATTAACATAGAACGTAAAATTCTGGTTCAAAGCAGTTTAATAACCAATGAATTTTCTCTAGTATTCTGGTTTTAAAAGAGATTCAAGGTGGATATGGGAGCGGCCCTAGTGAGAGAGGGCAGTGTTTGGAAACTCCCTGTACTGTTGTTTGCAGATGATACTTCGTTGTTAAGTTGAGAACGAGAGGGAGCTGCAAGGCTTGGTGGATGAGTTTGGAGGAGTGTGTACGAAACGGAATCTAAAGGTGAATGTAGGGAAGCATAAAGATATGGTCTTCGAGAGAAATGATGTCAGTGAATGTAAAGTCATAAGAAAAAGTATCGTTACCCCAGAAATGTTCGATGCTAAACGAACGTTAGCTGGGCTGTGTGGGCGGGTCCTTGCTGTTCGCACCTCCGCTATCAAGTGTTACCATATCAGAATCCCATTGCAAGAGTTGGAATACTGAGCAAGAATGAGCCATATGGCGGGGATATATATAGGACGTGTTTGCGTTACCCTGAGCGCCCCGCTGGGGATTAATAATGAAACTCAGCACGTTTATTATTTTCCTACTATTCAACACTTATTATCTATAGAATACAACAAATATATTATTTTGAAGGGTATTTAATCTATAGGCATTGACTTTTTTTTTTAATGATAGTCTAGCAGGGGTGCATGAGTTCATTTGTTTGCTTTAGATGGGTGGTTAAATGCTTCATATGGATGCTTCAGACGTCTAGAGGCTGTTTTGGACGCAGGGGATGGATATACAAAATAATAAAGCAATGAGAATGAACATGTATTATTATATTCCTTCTACTCAACATTTATTATATGTAGCAAGCAATACATATCATTATTACACTGAAATTTACTGACTTGGCTTGTATTGGCTGAAGGACTATCATACGTCTGGCATGGGTGCACATACTCATTGCCCGTCTGCATATGTGTTGCAGACTTCAGACCATTCGGTTATATTTTTATTTAATGAATTTGGTGCCGGATAATCAAGCATATTGTCTCTATGCACAGAGGCCAAACGATCTAATGAGTTTTTATTACCTCTAGCACAAATTCTAATATCTGTCTCACATAACCGACACTGACGGGTTTGAGGTACAAACTTTCCTGTCCTGTC
Organism: Coenobita brevimanus; assembly: GCF_032717465.1. Lineage (NCBI taxonomy): Eukaryota > Metazoa > Arthropoda > Malacostraca > Decapoda > Coenobitidae > Coenobita > Coenobita brevimanus. The sequence goes on along the minus strand of NC_136975.1, from coordinate 13,917,138 downwards.
ATTCCACAACACTTCGTCGTTGTGACATAGTGCATAGCTCTGAAGGGTAACGATAGTTTTTCTTATGACTGTACAGTGAGGCTGGATGAGGAGGAAATGGGAAATGTAAGCGCGGTTAAGTACTTGGGTAGTGTGATGAGTAAGGATGGAAGTTTAAAGGGGGAAGTGCTTGAAAGTGTACAACAAGGAAGAAAGGTTGCTGGTTCCTTGAAAGCAGTTAGAAGAAACAAGGAAGTGAGCATGGAAGTGAAAAAGTTACATGTCAGTATTGTGATACCAACTCTAACGTATGGAAGTGAAGCTTGGACCTTGTTGGAAGGACAGAAGTCAAGAGTGAGAGCTGTGAAAATGAGTTATTGGAGAGGAGCAAGTGGAATCATATGGAGAGACAGACTGACAAATGAGGAAGTGAAGGAGCATTGTGGTGTGGATGTGGATGTGATAGGAAGTGTTAAGAGAAACACATTGAGATGGTTTGACCATGTGGAGAGGATGGAGAATGAGAGACTGACGAGGAGTGTATGTGAGTGAGTTGGAGGGGGAGAGAGGGACGGGGCGGCCAAGGATGAGTTGGAGGGATGGAGTGGAGAAGTACATGAGGGAGGTGTGTGTGAGCTGGGAGCAGGGCAGTGAAATGGCGCGGGACAGGGAGACATGGAGGCGATTTGTTTGTGGCCACCCCATACGGGTATGAGGTGTTTTGCAATACATAGATAGACTGAGTCTGGTTAATAATCATTGTTATTAATAAATTATGATACAGTCCTTAACCTTTTATGGACAATAATAAAGAGATGAAGATTAACATAAGGAAAACAAAAGCAATGGTACTAACAAAATGGAGAGAAGCGATAAATATTAAACTTAAAATCCACGGAAGCTATATAGGTAAGGTGAGAAGTTTCGAATACTTGGGTGATGTTGTATCAGATGACGGAGGAAATGAGAAGGAAATTGTAAGAAGAATTGGTACTCCTAAAGGAGCTTTCGCACGAATGAGAAAATTTTTAACTAACATATCTATGGATATGAGGACACGAATACGAGTGCTGAAATGTTTTGTCTGGTCAACGCTATTATACGGGTGCGAAACGTGGAGAGTAAAGAAGAAAATGAGGGAGAGATTACAAGCAGTTGAGGTATGGTTTTTGAGAAGAATGATGCAGATATCATGGATAGAAAACGTAACAAATGAAGAAGTTCTGAGAAGGGCAGGAGTGGAATAAGAAATGATGAAGACTATAAGGAAAAGACAGATGGAATATTTGGGACGTTATAAGAGTAAAAGAACTTGAAAATGACTGTTTACTTGGAAAAATAGAGGGAAGAAGAGCAAGAGGAAGACAACGATTAAAGTATATGGATTGTATAAGAAGCGATCTACAAGAAAGAATCAGCAATGTGGAGTTAATAGCTGAGGATAGAGAAAGATGGCGCTTCATGGCCGCTACCGTCACATGCCCGGCACTTCGGTAAAGGTAAAGGTATAACGTAAATATGTGTATAAATACTTATGGTGATAGAAATATTCAATATACCTGACTGCGTATGCATGGTATGATGATGTGGAAAACGGAAGAAGGTCTTATATATCTTAACATAGATAAAATGAATATTTGGCCTTAGTTTTATTTTAAAACTAAGATTAACTCTTAAGTTAGAATTTCCTTGTAAATTTCATGAGGTAATTCATTGTTTTTAAGTACAGGTAATTGTAATTACATAATATTTGGCATCTCTGAATCCAGTGAAAGAGGAGATACGCTGTGTTCAGTTTAGCTCCTAGTCACGTTTCAAGCAAGCTAGCTAACGGGAGTACACTCGCACCAAAAACTATCGGTGCACTGTGTGTCCGATGCCATCCGAAATGATTCGATCATGTGGCAGTGACAGCCCGTTAATACCTGTATATATTATAACAATTACCTACTCATTATGGAGGACACAAGAGTTATTTGAAATACCATTCATCTGTCGTCTTGGATCCCTGCGTGTGGGAGGACAGAACCGCAATTTCCAGTTACCTTTGTTCCGTGTGTCATAATATTTAACACATATTCTGCACCGATACCATTTGGTGTGAGAGTACATTGTTTATAAACAGCACACAAGACGCTTGAATAGACCTAAGGAACCCAAACAAGACCGAAATCCCATCATTATCTGTCATTCCAGCTTATCTAGCTATGTATCCTTTAAAACTTGGCCAAATCGAGGGGAGTGGCTAGGATATAAGGAAATAATAGTGGGTGAGTTAGGGTGTTAGTTATAGCCCACTCATTCCAACAGCCTCCGATAACTTAATATGAATATTTGGTGTTTGATGGAAGATTACCCTCAGAACAGAATTTCCAACAGTCGGATTGAAACAGAGATGTGTCACGTCTCCACGGTTGTTCATTCTGTATTTGAATGGGGTTATAAATGAGATACAAAGTAGGGTGGTGGAAGTTGGAGTGGCCCTAATGAAAGAGGGCAGCATTTGGAAACTTCCTGTACTGTTGCTTGTTGATGATACTGTATTGTTAAGTGAAGACGAAGGGTAACTGCAAGGCTTGGCGAATGAGTTTGGGAATGTGTAAGAAATCTAAGGGTGAATGTAGGGAATTGTAAAGTTATGATCTTCGAGAGAAATGAAGTCACTGAATGTACAGTGAGGCTGGATGACGAGGAAATGGAAAATGTGAGTGCATTTAAGTACATGGGTATTGTAATGAGTCTGGATGGAAGTTTGGAGGGTGAAGTGCTTGTGAAGGTACAACAAGGAAGGAAGATTACTGGTTGTTTGAAGACAGTGATAAGAAATAAAGAATAGAACATGGAAGTAAAAAAAGTCGCTGCATGATATTATTGCAATACCATATCTAACATATGGCATGATAATATTGTTGTACCAACTCTAGTGTACGGAAGTGATAGATGGACCTTGTTGGAGGTACGCAAGTCAAGAGTGAGAGCAGTGGAAATGAGTTATTTGAGAGGAGCATGTGGAGTTACATTGAGAGACAGACTGACAAATGAGGAAGTGGAAGATCGGTGTGGTGTGGATTTGGATGTGATAGAAACCGTTAAGAGAAAAAAGTGAGGTGATTTGACCACATGGAGAGGATGGAGAGCGAGAGACTAACAACGAGAAGAGTGTCTGTGAGTGAGGCGGAGGGGGATGCCAAGGATGAGATGGAGGGATGGAGTAAAGGGGTATATGAGAGACGAGTGTGTGAGCTAGGAGCTGGGCATTGAAATGGCGAGGGACAGGGCGACATTGAGGCCATTTGTTTGTGGTCACCCTTTGCGGGATTAAGGTCTCTTGCAATAGATGAATAGATATATTTTTTTCTTAAATTATTGATCACGTGGTAGGGTTATAATGTACGATATTTGCCAGTATCTGTGTGTGTGTGTGTGTGTGTGTGTGTGTGTGTGTGTGTGTGTGTGTGTTTTGACAGTATCTCAAAATCAATGGGAGAAATTGTACCCAAACTTTGTGGTCTTTATCCCAGTATATATGCCATAATTGTAACTGATTTTGGCTAACATGCGATGATACCTTCGATTGCCAGAAGATTTAGCAAGAAAAATAATGTGAGTTTTTCATTTAGCTTTCCGATAATAATCAGTGTTTATATTGTACCGCTCAACAAAGAGAACGGCCATTCAAAGGCAAACTATTAGAAATTCTTCAAAGGCTTCTTATACGCTATGACTGTCACCAGCATAATACCCTTGACTTCAGGCTTCTGAACACTGGCATATTATTTAACTCAGTAGGAGAAAACAGCAAAATCGCAAGACGTTTTTCGATTGGGGGAAACTGCAATGATATGCTTCCAATTGCCAGAGGAATACTGATCTAATTTTTTTTTTTTTTTTTTTGTGATGGCAGGCGAAACACATTTGTTGCAAATGCTTTGGCTCTTGTTATTGAAATTTCCCACATCCCTGTGAGAAATGTTTTTTTTTTTTGTTTTTGTCAATATTCATGTTATTCTTTTCACCTAAAAAGTAAATGGCCATTATTCCAAGGCTGTTTGGGCTAAAGTCTTCAAACTTTGTCAGGTTGATTGTTCGGCTGGGGGTCTTCCTCTGGCCTAGTATGATAGCAGTCCATCACCCGGATCACCGGATATTATTAAAATGTAAAAAAAAAAAAAAAATGAATTCCAGGATGCTATCTCAGATATTACTTAACCTGCCGCATGCCAGCTATTTTTAGATCTATGGGGCGTCTCTGTGCCGGCCATTTTTCGACCTTATTTTTTGGCTAAAATGATAGATTTTGATGTGAAAACAACATTTTTCACCATTAAAATACTCACCAAAGCTCGGAAATGAGTTTTATTGAGTCCTGCATACTCGTATACAGGTATTCCCACTCTCTCACACTCATTACGTAGGTGAGAGAAAGCCATTTTCTATATAAGGTGGACTCAGGTATTTATGCTGAGAATGTATAGCAACGTTCAGTACACTTTTCTGATTACTTATTACTTCAACATCTATCACAATGGCGCATCTCTCTCACTGTGAATGCATTGTCTTACACTTGATGATAGGTACAACCTGGCTTCACTATGTACAGTCCTGGCACTTACAAGAAGGTACTTACAACTTGACTTCACTATGTACAGTCTTTACACTTGCAAGAAAATATTTACAACTTGATTTCACTATGTATAGTCCTTACACTTACGTGAAAATATTTACAACATGCCTTCACTATGTATAGCACTGGATGAGGCACACAGGTAGAGTGAGGCAGAGCTGGCGTGAGGAGGGGGAGCGAGTGGGTGTACGGCCTTGCCCGCCTGGGGAATGGTAGAGGAATAGTTACCATACATGCGTGCAAATTTTTACCTGCGAATTTTGAAAAATGCGGTCACAGTGAATTTTTAAATTTTAAACCATTTTAAAATGGCACTGGCACTGACCGCAGATTTTCGTCACACCACTTTAAAACGGCACTGGCATGTGGCGGGTTAAGCAAGCAAGCTGAAATTTAACTGCAATATTGCCTTATGGCGGCCGCATTGCAGACAGGAATGTGGTTCCGATTGACTGATTATTCTGAGATTACCCAAAGTAGAAAAATTGGGACTTTTCCAGATATTCTGGATGTCACTTAAATTTCCATGAAGGATTTAAGCTACAGCCACAAAAATTTGGGGACTTATGGACTGTGGAGACCTAAGATGACATGCACACGATCAGTGACCTTGACCTCGTGGCCTCTTAATAATTCGGCTTCCAGTAGGCAATGGCTGTCAAAAGTTCTTAATCAGAATTTTCCTTGGTCAATTTTACGGCTTTCAACTTTGTATTATTATTATTATAATTATTATTATTATTATTATTAATCATTATTATTATTACTATTATTAGTGGAAGGTGGGGGTGCTCATCATCCACTCACTCGATGTAGTGCTGCTGTTGGGTGACTGCCCTTTCCTCTCTTCCTCCCCTCTTTCCTTCCGTCCTCTTCTGTCTTTCTATCCTTAATTCTTTCCTCTTCCTTATGCCTATGGGTGACTCTACACTCCCTCTTCTGTCTATTTTTCCTTCATTCTTTCCTCTTCTTTTTGCCAGTGGGTGACACTACACTGAGCGACAAGCCTAATGGTTTGCAGTATACCAGGAAACTATTTTCTAAGCTGGATGGTTACCATATAACTAAATTATGGGATCTGGTGGTTTAGTGGGAAATTAAGACGCTCCATCGGACTGAGTCGGTGTAGGTTTATATCCAGAGGTGGTTGAGGTTCATTGCTCACATAATACCACTCATGGCTGTGTGAGGCTGGTCATTGTCATCTTAAATGTCAGAACCAGCTTGCCTAGCCTCGGGCTTCTACGCTTCTCGTGGGGAACACAAGATTACATGTTAATGATGATGATGATGATCCATCCATCCATCCATCATCCAATCCTACGTTGCCCCATGAGAAGAGTAGGAGCCCGGGGCTAGGCAAGTTGGTCGGAGGATATTGAAAGGGTTTTGGGATGTTTATATAAGCGAGCATTGGATCTACATGGTTATATCGATGCCACCACATGAAGGCGTACCTCTTCAGCACCATGAAGGTAAGTCAAACCCTTTTGATTTACGTTGGTAGTATTTCTTTTCAGATCACTATTCAGTGTTCTCTCTCTCTCTCTCTCTCTCTCTCTCTCTCTCTCTCTCTCTCTGTCTCTCTCAGTTGGAGCACTGAAATTTGGCCAGCAGTAAATTGAACACCAAATCATAACATCATAAGTCTATCACTAAGGGTTATGGACTAGATAGCAAAGGTGGCTTTGTAACATATCTCCCTTATCGATTTATTTCGCATATTACACACTGATATAATCTAATATGTTATTAATATCGTTTTACTGTTGACATAGTTTGTATTAATAATATAAACGAGAATCATGTGCAAACTGCAGGATTAATCGCTATGGAATGGGTGTTACGAAATTTCCAAACCCACTAAAAATACGGCCCAAACCGCGATCAGATGATTACATTTAGCCTACGGGATAATCTCTTGTGGTGTAGAGGGTTGGTTATAAGATCTAATACTCATAGCTTTATAGGTTTTAACTCACGTAAATCACGGTCATAGCTCTAAACATTTCAGCTCACGTAACTCATGCTCATAATTTTATAAATTTTATCTCATAGAAATCATACTCATAACTTTATACATTTTAACTAACAGAAGTCATGCTCATAACTTCATACATTTTAACTCAAATAAATCATGTTCATAGCTCTATACATTTTAACTCTCGTCAACCATTCTTATAACTTTTTACACATCAGCTCCCGTAAATCATACTAATAACTCTATACATTTCAACTCTCGTAAATCATACTTATGACTTGATACATTTCAACTCTCGTAAATCGTACTCATGACTGCATACATTTTAACTTTCGTGAGTCATAATCATAACTTTATACATGTTAACTTGTAATTCATACTCATAACTTTAAGCATTTTAACTCTCGGAACTCAGTGCCATTTCTTAAAGACTCCCTCAGACTCTGCAATATCTCTGATAATATACCTCAGTTTCCCTGCTTTTTAATTTTTTTAGTCATCTGAGTTCCATTCCCCTCCAACCCTGCACCTCAGTTCTCCCGCTGCTAGCAATTTTCGGGAGCCTGAATTTCTGTCTGTCTGCCTGTTCGTCTGCCTGTCTGTCTGTCTGTCTGTCTGTCTGTCTCTCTCTCTCTCTCTCTCTCTCTCTCTCTCTCTCTCTCTGACGCATTCGAACTAAAATCTCTTCCTCTTTGTCAACTAAATGAAAAACTGCCCGGCCAGCCTTCATCCTCAAAACAAAGGGTAGGGAGAGGGGAGAAGGAAATTGATTGACGAGAGAGAAGAGGGGAAATGAAAGGGAAACGGTGGAGAAAGGGGAGAGCAAGGAATGTAAAAGAGGGAGATGAAAAGGAAAAAAGGGAAGGGAATTGATACAGAAGAGAAAAGGTAGGAAAGGAGAGGGGAAAGAGAGGGTAAATGATAGAGACAGAGGAGAATAGAATGTGAAAAATAAGAAAGCGAGAGAGGGAAAAGGAAAGAGATAAGGAATGGAAAATGATATCAATACGGAGAAGGGAAGGGAAAGGAGCAATGTGGGAAGGAAAATTGGTGAAAGAGGAGAAAAGTGAAGTAAAACTGAATGAATAAAGAAGGAGAGGAGAAAACGTTGGGAAATGGGAAGTAAGGAAAAAAGAAGCAAGGGGCGAGAACAGAAGTGGGTAGACGGGATAAAAGAGATACAGAATGGCAAAGACCGGTAATAGGAATAGATCAGGATTAGAGGAAGATAAACACAGAAAATCACTGATTAAGAGGATAAGTAAAAGAAAGGAGAGCGGGTTGGATTGGAGCATTAACACACAAAAAAGGAAATTGGAGAAATTGAAAATTGAAGTATAATGGATCATAATATTAAGATAAGGAATAACTGTGAGAATAATGAAGGAAAACGAGAGGTGGTTTGAGGCAAGAAAAAGGTGAGTAATGGGAAAAAATATCGACAGGAAAGACCGTAGAGAAGCAATTTAAAAACGTCTAATATAAAGAAAAATGAAGAGGAGTATAAATAACGAGAAAATAAATAAAAGAATAAATCAGAGGAAAGAAGTTACTAATGAAATAAATATGAAGGAAACCGCGTGAAGAGCACAGTGATAGTAAGACTGACAAGGCAAGGAGGTGGATAGAATAAATAGAATAGTTGCGAAAATAAGAGAATAAACAAAGAAAGAAAAGGTTTAAAGGACGAAGGTCAGAAAGAAAATACGGGAAGAATGATGTATAACTGCACTGTGAAAATAAGGTTGACAAGAGATGAAATAGATCGGAACGAGGATAGAGTGAAATTATGTGAAGAATTGGAAGGAAAAAAAATAGCTTAAAGTAAAAACAAAAATGGAAGGAGCTGAGGGAAGACAGGGTATGGAAGTGATGATGAAGTAGGGGGATGAACGTAATGAGAATGGGAGGTGCAGTAGTTATGATGATGATGATGATGATGATGACAGTACGGGAAGGAGGCAGATGAAAGGTGTAAGAAGAGTTACCGTCATGGTGGTGATAAAAAAAAAAAAGTAAAAAAATAAGGCGATATTGACAGGAAAGGCAGCGGCAAAAAGGAAAAAAAGTCGAGGACACAGGAAATAAAGGAAGAGGAAGAAGGAGAGCAAATGGTGATGATGATGATGATGATGATGAGGAGGAGGAGGAGGAAGAAAAGGAGGAGGAGGAGAAATATAAAAAATAGAACAGAAGAATAAACAGAAAAAAACAAAAAAAAAGGAGGAAAGGAAATAAGAAGGAAGGAAATAGGAACTGGTGATAAACAAGGAACTGTGAGAGAGAATGAAGAAAGAAAAAGTAAAGAAAGAGGGGAAACATGAGAGAGAGAGAGAGAGAGAGAGAGAGAGAGAGAGAGAGAGAGAGAGAGAGAGACCATGAGAACATAAAAGAAAGGATAATTGCAGCAGGCCAGTTTGCCCTTACTAGGCAACTCCAACACGTGTCTAAAACTACTATACTCGGTTCCACGGAGTCTGACGCACTGATTTTGCCAGCTGAGGACAGGTGGATCTGGTAACACTGCGCGACGTACTCGGGCGGTGATTGGTGGATTTCCGTTGTGTTTGAACGTGCTCCAAAGTGACTTTGTATTCCAACCAAGGCCCTCATTGATTTGTTAGATACCGGATTGTACAGATACAAATAAAAGCAATGATATATTTAATGATAAATATGTGCCTTTTAAATTACTAGAGGTAAACCTGAACGACAATGATAACAAAAAGTAAGTAAAGTAGCGACCGGACGCATGCGGACAAGTCATCGACTGTGGCGGGAATCCAGACGTTCATAGCGAGGTGGTTCTGAGGTCCTGTGAAGGCACGAATGTTTTTCCCACCGCTATTGCCCAGTGTCACAGTCTGCAGTCTTCACCATGCCCTTCATTACCTCATCTACTAATATACAACCTGACCCTAGATATGCTTAGCTTAGCTTCTAAAAGTATGATTTGTGTGAGCACACACACACACACACACACACACACACACACACACACCTTACTGGGGTCAATACATGCTATTCTATTCTCAATACATATAGTGTACATACATGTTTTCATTACCTTCATAGTTAACAGCAGCTTTAAAAATTTGCATTTGTTTGTATTCATAGTCAGATTCAATAGAATTATTTCTTACATGAATAAGTTTGGTGTTGATTTTCCCTAACATTTTCGTATCCTAAGAGACAGACATACAGATGGACACCCTATCCCTGGTCACAATTCATCCTCAAGCATGTATCTCTGCCCCCTCGACAAAGAGCTGGGGAAGTAATGGATTACATCATTATAGAATGAACCGAATTTTTGTTAATGGTGGAAGAAAGGAAAGTAAGATAAAAACTAACTTCACGAGAAAATAATATTTGAAATACGCTTCTATAATACAACCGCGTGCAGTATAAACGAAATCAAACATAATGATATGAATTTAAATCAGTCGCTAACTTGTCTGCATGCGTCCGGTCGCTACTTTACTTACTTTTTGTTATCATTGTAGTTCAGGTTTACCTCTAGTAATTTAAAAGGCACATATTTATCATTAAATATATCATTGCTTTTATTTGTATCTGTATAATCCGGTATCTAACAAATCAATGAGGGCCTTGGTTGGAATACAAAGTCACTTTGGAGCACGTTCAAACACAACGGAAATCCACCAATCACCGCCCGAGTACGTCGCGCAGTGTTACCAGATCCACCTGTCCTCAGCTGGCAAAATCAGTGCGTCAGACTCCGTGGAACCGAGTATAGAATAAGACAAGAGTAGCGAAGAAGAAGACTCTTCTCCACCAAATCCTCCAGCCGAAAACGACAGGATAACGTGAGAAGGAAAACCACACAATATAGAATAGCTGCTGGAGTGGACATATTGTAGGCAAGTACAAAAGCAGAAAAGAGACCATCGCAGTGAGAGAGAGAGAGAGAGAGAGAGAGAGAGAGAGAGGTTTATGATAGGAGAAAGAGATATGAAAGTTTGGAATAAAATGAAGGGAAGAGAGGAAAATTAAGTGGATGAGGGGGCGAATGGAGCTGAAAAGAGAAGAGATGAGGGGAAGATATGTTCATGAGTGGAGGAAGGAGAAGAGATGGGGTGAGGAGGAGAGAGAGTGAAGGGAGGTGGAGAGAGGTAAGGCATCACGAGAGCGAAAGACCCCGGAAATAACAATAAGAATTGTTAGCAAATATTATGGAAGCGAAGAAAAGACAAGAGGAAGGAAGGAGAGAAGGAAGCAATCAATCAATCAAGCAAGCAAATAAAGATAAATATGATAATAACAATACTGAAAGGGAAGAAAAGAAAAAAAATATTCGAGGAGACGAGAAATGTTAGAATGTAGAGATAGAAAAGCGAACATTAAGAATCAGCGACGGACTTAAGAATGGATGAAACAGTTTATTATATAATAAGCCACGTGGGGAAGAAATTAGTGGGAGGAAAATATGAAAACAGAGGAAAATAGGGTAACTGAAGAATTGGGGGTAAGGGAATAATTGGCACTGTTGACTAAATGTTTCCTTTTGGTGAAGGTAGTGTAGAACATGATGGTCATTCCATATTTCCACTGATATTTCAGTGACAGCTTTTCTATGGTACATGGTGGTCCTTCTCAGTGTTTTCTGCCGAGGTCCGCTGGAAGATATGATAGGGGGAGGGTGCATCCTGATAAAACAGATTTGCTATGTTATAAGATTACCTTTAACAAATAAACAGTATATGATGGTTTGATTACCCTCATACTCCTTTGTATCATGCCTAATTCTTTTCCTACCCAGATGATGAAATATTTTGTAGTTGAAAACATCCTCAAAAGTCAAATATTCACGAGAGAGAGAGAGAGAGAGAGAGAGAGAGAGAGAGAGAGAGAGAGAGAGAGAGAAAAGGTGGAAAAATCGAGTGCAGAAAATCAACAGGGAGAGCGGAGAGAAGAGAGAACAAACAGAAGGTGGAGAGGGGAGCAGGAGAGAACTGAGATAATGCAGAGGGAGAGAAAGCAGAGGGAGAGAAGGAGAGAGAGAGAGAGAGAGAGAGAGAGAGAGAGAGAGAGAGAGAGAGAGAGAGGACTGAGTAGAAGGGAAAGGAAGGGGAGGGAGAGGGAGAGAATGGAGAGGGAGAGAATGGAAAGGGAGAGAAGAGAGATGAGAGAGAAGGGAGCGTTAGAGAAGAGAGAGGGAGAGACGGAAAGGGATAAGGAGGGAAGGGAGAGGGAAAGAAGAGAGAGAGGGAGAGAGAGAGAGACTATGAAATGAATCTACAAAAGAATGAAAAAATGTGTTTCTGAATTTAGCGATTAACTTCGAGAAAAGGCATGGTGTAATATAGAATATTTATGATGTAACTGGGGATATCTGAATATTATTCTGATTTCCATTTCCTTCCGTCTTTTCATATATTTACTAATTTGTTTATGTTCTTACTTATTTTACTATCGCCCGCCTTTAGAAGACTGAGCGATAATGTTTTTGTCTGCCTCTGTGTGTGTGTGTGTGTGTGTGTGTGTGTGTGTGTGTGTGTGTGTGTGCTTCCATTATATCTTATGAATGGATGAGCTATCAACATGAAACCTTCAGGGTATCAAGATATGGCCAAAATCATTGACAATTTCGAAAATGGGCACTCGAGATCAAGGTCAAGGTCACCAAAGTGGCTGCCAAAGGTCAACTAGTTTTTATCGCCCGCATTTAGCACCATTATATCCCATGAACGACTTGAGGTAACAACGTGAAACCTTCTGGGTATCAGGATATGGGCTAAATTTTAGACTTGTGCAACAGCATATCTTGGCGGGTGATTAGCATTCGGCTCCGGAATGTTTTTTTTCATAAAATCTGGAAGACATTCCGGTTAACGTGTTCAACATTATCACAGAGAAATTAATAACAATAGTGCAAGTAAACAATCAAGACATCTTAGAGATATTCTGTCTGTCTGTCTGTCTGTCTGTCTGTCTGTCTCTGTCTCTCTCTCTCTCTCTCTCAGTTCCATAACCCCACACGTTTGGTAGTTTCCTCGGTTTCCTTCCCATTTCCAGAATGATTTCAAGAGGAAGGGAGGGAAGATTTTTCCGTAGGCAGGGAGTGAACAATACCGATACTAACTGTTAGGAAACGGGGACATATTGGCTAACGTGGGAGACTGTAGTTATTAAAACCGGATGGTGATGCCAAGAATGACGTGCAGTGAGAAAAAGACGTCATCGTAATGGAGAAAGTAAGATTACAATAGAGGGAAATAAAATGATGGGAAGGAGACTGGACGTGAAAGGAAAATAATTTGTTTGTAAGTGAAAACTAAAGATTGGGACGAGGGGAGAGAAAGGGATTGGTGGCTTACTCAATTTCAAGTCACTGGTACAATAATATCTAAGTATTTTGAATTTACTATTTGCAGACTTATATTATGAAATGCCATCCATCCATCCATCCATCCAACCATCATCCAATCCTATGTCGCCCCATGAGGAGCATAGGAGCCCTGGCCTAGGCAAGTTGGTCTTGACATTGAAAATGAGTGACCAGCCTCACTCATCCCTGAGTGGCATAACGTGAGCAATAAACTCCAACCACACCTTGGATATAAACCTACACAGGCTCAATCCGTTTGCAGCGCCTTAATTATCCACTAAACTATCGGGCACCATAATTTAGTTATATGGTTATCACCCAGCGTAGACAGTTGTTTCCTGGTTTATGAAATGCACTAAAGGAAAAACTTGGAAAAATGTTTCAACTCTTCAAGCACAATATTCAAGCTGATAAAAAAATAAAAGCATTGTTTATGGAATCAATCCTTTCATTATCATTACACGATTAACAAGTGTAATAACAAATTCCACAATATAAAAGTGCCCCTTTTCTTATTACTTTCCTAGATCTTTTAAACAGTTTCATAGAGAGGGGGGACTGTTAGAATATTTGGAAGTTAGGGAGTCATCATGACCGAAAGTTTGGAAACCACCGTTTTATGGAATAGATGATGGATTGGTTAATAGGGGAAGTGATGCGCATATATATATATATATATATATATATATATATATATATATATATATATATATATATATATATATATAATAGCACTAACCATGTGTGTGTGTGTGTGTGTGTGTGTGTGTGTGTGTGTGTGTGTATTTTGGGGAGCCGAAACTACACATTCAAATCGCACCAAAATGGACACAAAAATCGCAAAAAATTCACTGATGTGAAAAAACTTGGCCCCATCACGATTGAAAAACTTTTACTATATTTAATGAGCGATCACATTCTGACCAAAAGAACGCCACTCCAGGTGCCCGGAGTCAGATCTCAGTAGAATTTTTTGCCCACAGGTATAACTAAAATAAACTACAGCAGCGCTAGAGCCCTCCGCAGGAGTAAGTGTGAGGGGCCTGAAGGGCCCACGAGCACTTATATACTATAGCAGTAGCCGTGTGTCTGTGTGTGTGTGCATCTTGAGCAGCCGAAACTACACATTCAAATCGCACTGAAAAGGCACAAAAATCGCAAAAAAAATCGCTGATGTGAAAAAGCTTGGTCCCATCACGATTGAAAAACTTTTACTATATGTAATGAACGATCATATTTTGACTAAAAACGCCTCTCCCGGCGCGCGGTCGGTTGCCGTAGCCGAGTGGCTGATATCTCAGACTTGCATGCGGACAACTTGGGTTCTATTTTCGAAGGTGCAAATAACACGATCAATTGGTTAGCTGCAAATAATCCAAGTGACAACGTTAGACTAGAACAGCACATAAACGGACTATCATGGGCCCTTCAATGTCGCCTTGATGGCCGATAGTGACAATGTTAGACTAGAACAGCACATAAACGTGACTCGGATTACCTGAAATGATCGCAACGCGTGCGCAAAGCACGAGGAAACAAGTGAGAAGCACGAGGAAATGAGTGCAAAGCAAGAGAACGCGAGCACGCAGCGTGAGAGCCCTCCACAGGAACAAGTGCGAGAGGGCCTAAAGAGCCCATGAGCACTTGGATATATACATATTGCCAGACGCCACAGTCCCGCTAGGGGTGGTCATTTGACTCTGAGTTATTTGTTTTGTTTTATGGGGAGGGGCACTAACCCTCCACAAACCCATTTGTTGACACGAAGGGAATGCGTATGGTTTGGTTATATTGTTACCACTCAGCGTTGTACACGGTTTCTTGGCTCCCAGTGTCGTCAATATAGGACAGAACTGGCTATTTTCAAATTTTAATAAAGAAGGGAACCCAAGGGAAGGGACCTATGAGCTTCGCGACTATGAGCCAACAGGCGGAGGGCGGTACGCATAGCACCATTCCAGCAAAATCCCTCGTACGGGAAATCTCGGAGCAAATGGGTTAAACACTGGCAAATCTATGAATTTCTGTAACCCATCGACGCCCAGTGTCCTCAATATAGGACGTCACTCGGCATTTTCATTTTCATTCATTCATTCATTCATCATCCAATCCTACATTGCCCCATGAGGAGAGTAGGAGCCCGGAGCTATGCAAGTTGGTCCTGATATTTAAGACAAGAGTGACCAGCCTCATTCATCCCTGAGTGGCATTACATGAGCAATGAACCCCATCCACCCCTTCGATATAAACTTTCACCAGCTCAATCCGACTGGAGCTCCATAATTACCCACTAAATCACCAGACGCCAAAAATTTGGTTATATGGTTACCACCCACTGCAGAGTCACTCCCTATTCCTTCTGCCTGTGGGTGACTCTACATCGAGTGACAAGCCAAATGGTTTCCTGTACATCAGCAAACCATTTACTGTGCTGGGTGGTAACCATATAACCAAATTTTGGTGCCTGGTGGTTTAGTGGGTAATTACGGCATTATAATTGGACAGAGCCGGTGAAGTTTTATATCCAAGGAGTGGTCGGGGTTTATTGCTCACGTAATGCCACTCAAGGAGTGAGACTGGTCACACTTATCTTAAATGTCAGGACCAACTTACATACCCCCGGGCTCCTACGCTCCTCATGGGGCAATGTAGGATTGGATGATGAATGAATGAAAATGAAAATGCTCAGTTCCGTCCTACATTGAGGACACTGGGAGCAAATGGGATACTGTATATCCAAACACACACACACGCACATTTATATATATATATATATATATATATATATATATATATATATATATATATATATATATATATATATATATATATCAGCCGTTTGAGTATCCACTGCAGGACCGACCTATCGTAACCGAAGTCGGGACGATACAGCCAATAAATCTCTACCAAGTGGCTTAGACTGTCTGGTAGAGATTGTATGTAGGGTGTGAAGTGCTTGTAAGTGTAATTGTAGTGCTGGAGTGGCTTTGGATGTGTGTGTAGTCTGCGAACCAAGTGTAATCGGCCCGCGCAAGCCGACTGGGTGCAAGCATACCTTACAGTAAGCGTCACTGGTTCAACCACAGCATCTCTTGTGTCTGCCGATGCAGTACGTGGCCGGGTGAACACTTCCAAAGTTTATTATCCTGGCGGGGATCGAATCCTGGTTCACCAGTACGAAACGCACACTCTACCACCGTACCATAAAGGCTCTATATATATACTGTATATTATATATATATATATATATATGTGTGTGTGTGTGTGTGTGTGTGTGTGTCTATGTATGATCATCATCAGCCGTTTGAGTTTCCACTGCAGGACCGGCCTATCCCGACCGAAGTAGGGATGATACAGCCAATGTATCTCTACCTAGTGGCTTAGGCTGTCTGGTAGAGACTGTATGTAGGGTGAGAAGTGTTTGTAAGTGTAATAGTAGTTTTGGAGTGGCTTTGGATATGTGTGTATTCTGTGAACCAAGTGTAATCGGCCCTCGCAAGCCGACTGGGTGCAGGTATACTTTACAGGATGCGACACTGCTTCAACCACAGCACCCTTATGTCTGCCAAAGCAGTACTTGGCCTGAAGAACGCTCGCAATGTTTATTACCCTGGTTGGGAGCGATCCCTCATTCTTCAGTGGACGATAATGCACACTTTACCACTGTACCACAGAGGCTCCGTATATATATATATATATATATATATATATATATATATATATATATATATATATATATATATATATATATATATATATGACAGTAATCCCCAGCCAGCCACGGAGTTCACCAACCGCGGAATTCGGTTATAGACGGTATGTATTTGTATACCAAGTCACCTACCTCGGATTCTTGGTTCACGTCCACTCAGTTGGTAGTGGCTGCCACCAAGAGGCAGCAACATTCTCCAACGCTAGCAGCTTTCCCACCTAAGCTACCAGTCAATCTGTATTGTTATTAGGAGCAGACTGAGTCGGTGTGTTGTTACAATATCTCTCTCTCCATCAGCTTATCACAGTCTTGTCCTGCTGTCTTCATGGACCCAGAACGTTAAGTCTAATGAGGATGAGGATGATGGCAAGTACGACAGCGAGGAGAGTAACAAAATGAGTGAAACATTCGTTTTAAAAAAATCCATACTTAGAGTAATTAAAAATTGCATTATTGCAAAAAGCTGATTCAGCAATAAAAAAAAAATTCACTGGCAGCAAGGCATTGCACAAACCTGTACTGAACCTGTGTAAGTTCTCTCCACTGACTACCTACTCGCTAAACTCCTTAGGTTCAGGTTATGGCCCCCTACATTCTGATATATGGCCCCCAAGGGGGCCATGGCCCCCAGTTTGAGAACCACTGTTCTATAGAATAGTTTTAACTCCTTCGACCATGATTCAGTGGCGTATCCAGGATTTTTGCCGGGGGGGGGGGGCAAACACTTGGATTATTTCCCCCAAATATCTGTTACCTCCAATTTTCCTAGATTTGATGATTTGTCATCAGAAATATATTTACATCATTACTGCCGCATTTGTTGCAATGTCTTAAAGAAAAACTATCTTTTCCCCACATACTCATAGCTTTCTTGGAGTAACTTTAAGTAAATAGCTAATAATCCTTTCAGAGGAGATTATGTAAAAACACTCAGTACATAATGTTACCAGAGGTCTCATCTTTCATTAGAGAGCAAAAGGATACACCAGCAAGAATTTAGAAGGCACTGGAGTTTCCACAGCAAAGACTTCTTGTCATTAGTATCATTGGTCATCATGGTCAGTCTCGTATATAGTATTATTATCGATATATGCGTGCTAACTTTCGTCCGTTCTACCTCAAAACATTTTTTTTTCTCGGTACCACAAATTTCTTATGCTCTTTTAGTACTGAAAAAAAAAAAAAAACTGTCACACTATACTCTTAGCGCATCATTTACCTGCTGTCTTTATTCATCTGTATATTTAAGGATGTTCAGCTATTTTGCGTAATACTCTACGAAATTATGATGAAATATACCACGGATCGGTACATCACCTACCGTACGGGGAGGCAATGGCGTCCATACTATCTGTTTATATTCGGATATAAACCTTGTATTTTGATTGGCTGCTAGAAGAAAAATGGCTGAATGGATAGGCCAATGAAAACTCGCGATCTGGCGTGAGCCTCCCGAACACACACTTTCCCACATTTGTGATAATACCGCTATTTTTATATTTTCCTTCGCGGTTTTCTCTCTCTCTCTCTCTCTCTCTCTCTCTCTGGGAGCGCGGTAGCTCAGTGGTAGGGTGTCGGGCTTGTAATCGTGGGGTTCCGAGTTCGGGCCCCGGCCGGTGGCTGCTGTTCTGGGAGGGGTAGCGCTCCCCTGTGACCCTAGCAGGACTGATCTGATGAGGTCTAGCTCGGGCCTCGGGGATTATTCCCCCTTCTCTCTCTCTCTCTCTCTCTCTCTCTCTCCACTAAGCACATATGTTTAAATTAAAATTTGCTCTCGCATCCACCCCCAGTGTGGTATTCTGTTTTGCACTACTGCTGTAGTAGTAGGCAATAGAAATTCTGTTTTCCACTACTTATTCTTTTAGTTTGATTCTCATTGGCTCAGGCATCAGGGGTGGTGCATACGTCAAGACTGACTTAAGTAAAAACATCTGGTGGGATTAACCTCTCTTAATCCTTGACTCCTCTCTTAAACCTTGACTCAGTGACCACTCGACCTTCCCCGCTCAGCAGGGAATGAGTTTCACATCACTTCCACTGTACTGTATAGAAAGGATTTTTCAATTATGGAAAAAAGGAAAAACGGCGTAAAGCTATTTATCCTGAAAATTCTTACCTAGAAAAGTGGGGGGAACAAAAGACACTCTGTCCCCCAAACTCCAAAAAGTCGGGGGGACACGTCCCCCTGTCCCCCACCCAAACGAGGCCCATGGCACACATATTTATATCTGCTTACTTTCTAAAATGTAGTCTGAGGTGATTAAAATGGCTTCATGCAGTCTTCAAAAATTATGCTTGTTTCAGCTGTTTGTAACAATAATTGTGCAGTATTTGTTTGCAACTGGCTAGAGGGTGAGAGGATATGGCTGCAGGGTTAGATGATGTGGCTGAGGGGACAGGAAGGCCATTTTTACACCTCATCAGGATTCACGTGCAAAACATCATTAGATCTCTGATATTAACCACATTATCTAAGGTGATAGGGGAAAATGTAAAGTTGTAACTGGTCATTTTTTCTCAAGGGTTTTATAATATTTAGTCTAGTTTTCAATATCAAAGGAAATTATTGTTCCCAAAAATATATTTTTGGAAATAGATAATGCTGTTTAATAAACTAGTGGTGAAATTAGGAAAACTGTATTGTCATATAAGAACTATGCCAAAAATCCCTTTCAGCATTTCCCCAAAATTTTCCCAGGGGGGACAAACTGCCCCCCCCGCCCCCCCCCCCCAGTGGCTAAGTGTTTGCCATGATTTCAAAGTGAAAAGACGGAAGAAGCTCGGATATTTTTTGTTCAACTTTCCACAAAGGGCAAAACTCTGCATACATCCCTTGGCCACAACACCCTTACAGCATCGTACACTCGACTACAACAACCCTGCACGTACAGGACATATATTTGCATATATCAGTACGGGCGTGTGCACACATCTATTAGGATCAGTATCATTTTTGTTGTTCTTGTAGGCTTCGTAGATCCGCCTCCGTAACTATTTATTTTGTGTCTATCTTACATTATTTATATCAGTTTAATATCAACACTGACTGCATCAGTAACATATTGGGTAATAGGCTTCCACGCCACGGATGTGGAACATGTCCGATTGATGAGGGTTGCATTTTACGCTTCTTTCGGCTGTAATTGACTTTTGACTGGAATGCAATACTCATGACAGTTTTAAAAAGGAACATGAGATGCCGAAATGATGAGAGAGAGAGAGAGAGAGAGAGAGGGAGAGGTTGGGGCTGTTTTTGCTTTAAGCAAAAGTTTTGTTGTTTTTTCGGGCAATAGAATTTGATTCTTTAAGGGAAATTCCCGGTACAAGGGGAATATTATTTCACCGACATTTACAAAATAGTATGATATCCTACTGTGCCACTACTTATTCAGTAACTGAGAAGACAACAATGTTTTAGTGCTCCTCAAGCTGGGAAAGTTTTCAAACAATAAAGAACAAGAATTTTACACACCAAACTACTGCTCAAGCTTAATGATCTCGATGGCTTCACTCACTCGAGCAACAACGAGATCTTAAGTTGTAACTGGAAATTCAATC
Organism: Coenobita brevimanus; assembly: GCF_032717465.1. NCBI lineage: Eukaryota > Metazoa > Arthropoda > Malacostraca > Decapoda > Coenobitidae > Coenobita > Coenobita brevimanus. Next base: position 13,896,932 of record NC_136975.1, on the reverse strand, counting down.
GCTAGGATAGAGGGACAATGGCGTGTCCTGTGCCAACAAGAGTATTGCGCAAAGTTGTTAACGCCAACTTTACAAACACCGTTACACTGAGTGGCTCGAAAACTGCACATGGAAAGGTACTCATAACAAGAATGTGCATATTAGCAGCCACATACTCCCCAACTCCCAACTCCCCCCTTTTCTCTCTAACACACACACACACACACACACACACACACACACACACACACACACACACACACACACACACACACACACGCACGCACGCGCGCTCATGCATGGTAACATCCATAAAAAGACCATATTGTTGTACTGTTGTTGTGGCTCCAGGATCATATGAACCTAAACCCGTGTGAAGTACCGACTGAAGTTGCTGTCCTTCTTCAGAACACCATCCTCTTCTCTGGTGACAGTCAAGTGAGGGATGTTTATATAACCAGGTTTTAGAGCCGTCTGATTATATTGATGTCACCAAATGAAGGCGTCCCTCTACAACAACACAACAAAACCACAACAACACATAAAAAACACGAATAACAATACAACAGGAACAGAGACAGTAGGAAAACAACCAAAAACAAAAATTACAGCCACTACAACAATAACCAAAACGGCAACGAAACTAGAGACTGTGAGAATAGAAATAGCTCCAGACAAAAACTAAAATAATATCCATTACAAGCAACAATAATACCGATGACAGTCACAGACATCTTAAGCAAAAACAGTGCTTATCTATAGACACCTACCTCAACCACAACAAAATTCCTTCTTCCTTCATGTAGTGTGTGTGTGTGTGTGTGTGTGTGTGGGTGTGGGTGTGGGTGTGTGTGTGTGTGTGTGTTTTAGTTTATGGCAACAGTTTCATCTCTATGCCCACTTACATCTACGACACGAAACACTACCGTGGTGGAAGATTTAACAACGGCAACAGTACTGTCCAGAAAAATCACTGTATAAAACTGTAACTACAACCGCCCCATCCACAACCACCACCAACCACAACCACCACCAACCACAACCACCACCAACCACAATCGTCCTAACCACAACCACCACAACAATCATATTATCTCGTTTGGTCTGATTGTCTATTATGAATTAATGGTAACACAAACTTCTACACTCGTAGACGGTGTTCATCACTAACATGGAGTGCGTCAAGTGGGTCCCTGTACCTTCTTTCTCGACGTAATTGGCGATCATGTATGTATGCAACCACTAACTCCATCCTGCTAATAGCTATGAGTAGGCTTCCTGCGCCTGACATGAGCTCACTCAGCTATCCTTTAATCACAGGGATTTCACTGTTTCTACGAGTAAAAATTATGTGGAAAGACTGTTGCTGCCAAATTATAATATATGATCCCCAATGTCAAAGTGGATTAACTCGCTTTGAGGCACAATAGTGTTTTTTAGAGAGCAGAAGGCTTCCATAAGTGGTATGTGGTGGCGACCATCATCCACTCACTTGATGTAGTGCTGCTTTCTTCTTCCTTAGCCTTGATCATTCTTTTTCTGTGTCTGTCCTCCTCTCTTCCAATTTTTTCCATCTTACCTGTCTCTTCTTATTGTTTTTCTTTCTTTTACGGGTGGCTTTACATTGAGTGACAAGCCAAATGGTTTCCTGTAAGCCAGGAAACCATTTACAACGCTGGGTGGTAACCATATAACCAAACCATACGTGCTTCCTACGTGTCAACAAGTGGGTTGGTGGAGGGTTAGTGCCCCTCCCCGTAAAAAAAAATAACTCAAACGGCCACCCCTTAGGGGATTATGGCGTCTGGCAATAGATAGAAAGATAGAAGGCTTCCATACAACTCACACTATAGATATTTATCCACGCTTTTTCCGGGTTATGTTTCGCTACGACACCCTCCGAGGGTGTCATAAGATACGATAGTAAGTTATGACATGTGACGTCACAAGATGGTGTCGGAAATGTTTCGAGTATCGACGGGGGTGGCAGTTATGACATCTATGGGCGAGATATGACTGTCAGAGTGAGATACAACAGTCGTTAGTGTTTTGAGTATCCGGCCCGTTAAAGCAATTGGACAATAGTTAGAGGGTAGGGAATGGTCACCCTTCTTTGGGACTGGCTGAAAGAGAGGAAACTTCCAGCAAGAAGGAAAGGCACAAGTTGATAGACAAAGGCGAAAGAGTTTACCTAGGCAGACTGTAAGCACTGAAGTACGGTTCTTGAGAACAACAGGAGGGACTCCATCAGGCCCATATACCTTGTTAGTACTGAGGCCTGTGATGGCAGAAAATACATCAGCTGAGAAATTTTAATGTCAGCCATAAGGAAGTCAGAGAGGGGAAGTGATGGAGGAACAGCACCGGAATCATCTAAGGTGGAACTGGAAGAGAAAGTCTCAGCGAAGGGATCTGCTATACCAGTAGAAGAAATACTACCACACATCTGACTGGGGTAAAAGTAATCTTGTTTTTAATGCATCAAGGACTCAGTCTTACACCTATCAACCAGACAAAATCTTCCACAGGAGTACCCATGAATGTTTAATATCAAGCTCAATCCTGCATCATCCTTGAACATGCTTGGGTTTTCATTCATTCGGGACTTATCTTGGAAAGATCATATAACATCTCGTGTAAAATCTATTTCCAAGAGATTAAGTGTGCTAAGCCAACTCCGTACCTTCTTTACCCTTGCACAGTTGTTGACTTTATACACAGGTTTTATTTGCCCTTGTTTATAGTACAATTCTCACGTACGGGGAGGCTCCCCACATGCAGCTCTTCTCAATAGGGTGGAGTAAAAGGTTTTTGTCTCATTAACACTCCTCCTCTCACTGGCTCCCTTCAGCCTCTGTCTCTTCACTGCATTGATACATCTTTATCTCTTTTCTGTCGCTACATCAATGGTACTGCTTCTTTGAACTGTCTGTGTGCATCCCTCCACCACTACAATGAGTGTGTAGCACCCATCTAGCAACAAACTCTCATCCCTTTTCCAATCAACTCTCTAATGCAAGAGTTAACCGTTACCCTTATTCCTTCATTTATGCAACAGATCAGCTCTGGAACTGTCTCCCTCTGTCTGTATTTCCTACTTCCTCTGATCTCCAGTCTTTCAAACGGAGTGTGTCCAGGCATCTCGAAATGAATGGAGCTTGAATTTAGCTGTCTTTTGTATTTTTTTCTTCTTGGAAGGAACACTTTGCGGGCTTCTGGCCTTTGGTTCCTTCTTCCATGCATTAAAAAAAAAAAAAATACTACACATAATACACTATTGCTACCACTAAAGTACTACTACAAAAACAACTAAAATATTGTGAACAAAGTACAGGTAGTTACTATAGTTATGTACTGTCCATAATCGGAAATATTTACCACTATGACTTTTTCTTCCCTGTGATATATACATTTTCATCAACAAATATGTATAAACAAATATTTTCAATATAAAATAAGGCAACGATTTTAACATGAAACAATGTTTCTGCTTCTGTTATTCACAGAAATATACACAGAGCAGTAAAATCATATTTTCAAATTACACACACAAAAAAAAACATACAGGTATGTACAGAACTAACTTATGCATAATACCCAAACTTCTACCAGTCGATCTTTGCGATACTTTTCTAAGAAACTGAAGCCCACAGAGGCGCACTTCTTCGCCACTGATAGAGAATAGTCCATGAGCTAGACCGAAACCCATTACCAAATTGGTGAATAAATTCTGTTATGATTTTCAGTTTGCTTGATGTCTAAAGTATCCAAAATCAGTTGATGGACCTCTGGATCACTTTGCCAAGTTACCTTTTATCAGATATACTTGCAGAGATAGTGGGACTTGATATTTCTCCTGTAACTATCTACAGAAATAACCATTCAGTATGAAATTTTGCTAAAATGTTCGTTATAAAATTCCGCATCCAAAGATATAAGGTTTTTATGCTTACCTGCTATTATTTATTCAGAAATGTAAAAAATAACTGAAAAGAAATTTTCAGCATTTTTTTTTTTCAATCAACCTTCTGAGGTTGTTTACCAGTTCAAGCTAAATAATAATTATGTTAAAGTTTTTCTATGAAAACCTTGATAGGATCATCAGGCATCCAAAAATAAATGGTAGAATGAATAGCTTCCAATTTTTAGCAATAAATTGTAATATATTACATGTGTGGTGTTTATCCGCATGCCTCTCTTTGAGGAAGGGATAATGTCATATCAAACGAAAACGAATTATTCAAAATTATAATGTATTATGAATGGTATAATATGGATTCTGCAATATTCTAGACTGCATTACACCACAAAATACATTTTTTGTGGTAGTTCACAGTTTACCCTTCTCTAGGATAGGGGAAAAATCAGTCTGAAATTACATGCAATTTACAAGGTTCGAAATTATGTGTTGTTGATTCAGTCATATTCCATATAACTATTTGCATTATTTAGACAAGTTATAAAGTAAAAAAAAGAGCTAGTTCCTGCCTTCTTAGTGATAGGGATAATATTTGATCTCTGACTCACCATAATCATTCACTAATATGTACAGTATACTAACCTATAACGTTTGGGTCACATGAAATTTTGTTCACTTAATCCTATTAAATATTTACAGTAGATCTTACAAATGAGAAAAATCTGTTTAGTCGTCTTCACAATCACTATTATCACTGTCATCCATGCATTGCAGATGATCTTGATCCTCATCCTGCATGTTATTACAATTCTGTAGTTTACATGCTGGCGTGCAGCGGAAATCATTCTTTAAGCAGGGGCAATCATCACTGCAATGCTTATTACACTTACAGGACATTAATCCAGTATAGCATCAGGAGCTTGTGGAATCTTCAACCAACATATTTCTAAATGCCCTTCAACTAATTTCCAGCCATGACCTTCAGCTGGACTTAGTATCTCAGGAGTATTCTGGAGACCTATTCTCCAGATTGCAGTCTGGTAATTAGCCCAGTTTGTGTGGTGTTTTAGTGCATCCTTGAATGGACACAATTGCCCTGATGTTATGTCACCATTTTTGGCACAAAACATTTCATACCTGAGTGTATTGACATCTGTCACTCTTGTATTTGCACAGTACATGCTACAGATGGAGGCTTGAACTGTTTCAAACATTGCCTTCGTGACAGACTATTCTTGGCCTAAAGCCATGAGTACCTCCCTAAATTTACAGTTCTTGTTGACAAATTTCACCGTTTTGATCTTACCCTGACCAGCAAAGGAGCTAACCGAGTCACATCCTGTCCATGCATGAACACCAATTAATGTTACACACCTCCTTCCCTAATATTGTAGTCAACCTTGGTATATCGATCATCCTAATCTTACTCTTCTTTCCTCGCCTCAAAAGGATTTTGGTACCAATTTTTGAGTGAAGACCAAGGAGTATGATAAAGACATCTGTATCTTCTGATATTACTATGACTCTTTTATCGGTTGCTGCTGCATGCTTTGCATGTAGCATCATCCTTGTGTCAACTTCTTCATGTGAGGCTCGTAGTTCTGTTATCTCTGTTACTTGATCCTTGGCAATTTTGAAGCATTTTTCACCAGAGGTTACCATCAAAACAGTTTCACCCAACTTCTCCCTCACTCGCTCTTCCTTCCAGCTGTCTGCAAGAAACTTGGTTAGCTTACACTTGCTTTCTGTGTTTGCCAACAGCCTCTTCCAGTTCTTTATCCTGTGTCCTGGCTTGATCTGATGGAACTAAATTCCCGGCTTGGACTTATGGTTCAGCCTCTCTGCAGCTTTGATTGACTGTTCCTTGTATAGGTCAAAGACTATATCAATCCTTCCACTCCCCTGGCCATCGTTCAAAATTTTCTTCAAAATTATATCAGAGAGTTCAGCAAATGTCAAATTTTCACCATGTGTCATTTGTACTATTCCCATGGCGTCAACTATTGTTGCCCGAAATCCAAATGTTAACATTGGCAATTTCTTTCTCAATATAATTGGCTAATGTAGACTTTACTGTTTTCTTCATTGCTCCATCAGAATTGGCTAAATTTAGCCTCATAATAATAAAGTATGAATTGGTAAACAACTTTTGAAGGTGAATATTAAAAAAAAAAAAAAAAAAAGACGGAAAAAGGTTATTTTCTCAGGATATCTTGCCATTTTGAGCACGGAAAAGCAAGTAAGGATAAAATACTATATATCGTTCGATGTAGAATTTTATTACATACATTTTCAGTGCAGTTGCATGTTTATAGATAGTCCCTGCAAGAAGTTATACTACTTGGCGTAAATAACGTTGGCCATCTTTAAATATGGCGCCGCAAAGTTCATTTGGCAGAGTGATACAGAGATCCATCAACTGATTTTGGATACTTCAGACATCAGAGTAACTGAAAATCATAACAGGATTTATTCACCTTTTAGGTAATAAAACTCGAAATTTTGAGGTCTGGCTCATGGACGAGAAGCTCTCGGCATAATCTTAGCTTGCAGGAATTTCCATCATTATTTGTGGGGTAGTAGCTTCACCATTAAGACTGATCGCCAGCCTCTAGTAACTGTATTAAAAAAGAAAACGAAATCACCTAGAATGAACTGGTGGATACTGGGAATGCACAAATACAGGTTTGACATTGACTGCAAGATGGTTAGGAAGAATGTGGTCGCAAACCAGTTAAGTAGACCTGTGAGAGTGCTAAGATGGGAGCCAGTCGAGAGATGACTAGGAATGATTCGGGAAGGGATGAGAGAGGCCCAGTATAAAAAAGCAAGGTGGAAGGACATGATAGATTACTTAGGTGGTGTAGTCCCAAAACATCGCTATCCTCACACCGCACTATATCAATCTGCTGTAGAACAAGGAATTTTGTATTTGGTAGTACATAAGAAGGATGACAGCCTACATTACTTACTTGTGGTCCCACAGGAGTTAAAGAAGTATTTTGAATTTAGTACATGATCAAGAATCAGGACACTTAGGACGAAAAAAGTCATTTAACAAGGCTGAAACAATGTTCTACTGGGCAAATCTTAGAGTTGATGAGTACCTATGTGTTAGAAGACATAAGCTTCCAGCAATTTCAGGGTACCTCTGGGTTACAACGGATATGGCAGGAGTTGCTCCCTGTGCACAAGCCCTTTTATCAGATCAGTATTGATGTCACTGATATGTGTGCTGGAACCCAAATGTACCGTTACGTGCTGACGGTTCTGGACTGCTACAGTAGACTCAGGACTAAAAGTACGGATGAGTTGTGTGCTAACTTCTCAGAGTATCTGTGTGGCTATGGGATTCCAACACATATTATCCTACACAATGGAGGACAATTTACCTCGCACCAATTTAAAGACCCTTGCTTCTCCTACAACATCAGAATAGGCTATGCGATTCCATATCACCCCCATGGGAATAGTCTATCGGAGAGGATGCACAGGACCATGAAAATCATTCTGGCAAATCTGTGTAAAAATAATTCTCTCTGATGGCCCAAATTCTTGGGTGAATGTTAACGGGTTCTGAACGGTGCTGTACATACATCAGTTGGTGAACAACCTCATTTTACTTTCTTCTCAAGGCATCCTCCAGACAGATACATGTGAACTTACCAGTGATAGAAAATGAACGTCAGGAGGTGGCGGCCGTGGCTCGTGCTCTTATACATTAGACCTTTGAACATGGTTCATAAGTTCCGTGAAGTAGACAACTGGAAAAGAAAGAACCAGGTGGTCCAGTGTGGAGACTACTGTAAGTATGGGTGAAAAACGAAAACCCTGAGCCAGGTATGAGCACTGAATGTGAAATGGGTGCGACCATATCAAGTGATAGAAATGATACGTGATGGTGGTGCTTATTGCACAAAAAACACGTTTGATGACACTGTAGGGCAGAGAGCAGCTGAGAAAGTGAAGGTTTATATAGAAATGGAACATTGGCTGATCGAACCATCACTTGTGGTGGAAGATGATGAGGATTGTCAGCTTGGGACAATGCCACCCAGAAACCACGTTCCTAGATATATCAAGAATCGTTAAGTACTCTGTACCACTCTCAGGTCCTGTATGTAAGTTTCATTCTCCTTGTCAAAGCCCTGTCACTGGTATTACTTTACAATAAGACGTCTTGGATTGGTTGCAGTACAGGTGTTCTGTGTATAAGGAACTATCGGAGCACATGAGGACATGCACAGTACCTCTAAGGAAACTCTGGGAAGACTGTGTGTAAGAGAGTTTGTTTGGATGAAGAGAATGTGTTACACGTTAATCACTTTCCTCTTTGATACTTACCTACTGCAAAGAGTGTGTAGGACAACCTAGTCTGGATGTCCACGATACCGTCTAGGATAGGCATCTGCGGTCGTGAAATCGTGAAAATCGTCAAATTTTTAATCTTCATATCTCAGTTAATACTTAACCAAATATATCAAACAAGGTGTCATAATACTCAACAATCCTTCCACTTCAAGTTGATTGCATCAGATGGTCGGTGAAATGCGTGTAGGGAGAGTGAGTGAATGGGGAATGGGGGCAATTTCTGTTGTATTTTTGTTGGTGTCCATGTGTATGACAGAGGTTCAGTGACACAATTAAGCTTACACTAGCCCTCCACAATAATGACACTTCGGTAACACTTCCAGAAGACCAAAACCCACCACAAACATTGTTTAAGTGAAAAAATTTCCATTATCGGTCGTACTTGGTGCTGGGAGGCCGGTAACCATAGCAACGACCTTGAGGCAGGTTGCCTGCTTGCCTCACTACCACCAATCAGCCTTACGAACAGAGAGAGGCAGACTCTCTCTCTCTCTCTCTCTCTCTCTCCCACACACACACACACACACACACACACACACACACACACACACACACACACACACACACACACACACACAGATGTACGCTATGTTGGCTTGCATTGTCGCTCGATTCTGGGACCGCTGTGTGGCTAGAAGTTTGGGTATTACAACTACTACAATTAATACTATTTTTATTACTACTACTAGAACTATCACTCGTACAAACTCTACTAATACTACAGCTACCACTACTTCAACAACTACTACTACTATTAGTACTACAACAACTACTTCAGTTACAACTACTACTATTACTACCACTACCACAACATCTACTATTTTTTTTAATGCGAGGAAGAAGGAACCAAAGGCAACGAGCCCGGAATAACTGTTCCTTCCAAGTGAAAAGCAAAATTCAAGAGACAGCCAAATTCAAGATCCGATCATTTTGAGATGCCCAGACACACTATGTTTGAAAGACTGGAGGCCATAGGAAGCAGGAAATACAGACAGAGGGAGACAGTTCCAGAGTTGACCTGTTGCATAAATGAAGGACTGGGAGTAACAGTTTACTCTTGCATTAGAGAGTTGGACAGAAAAGGGATGGGAGTTTGCTGCTAGACGGGTGCATAGCACCCGTCATAGAGGTGGAGGAATGCATGCAGACAGTTCAGAGGAGCAGTGACCATTGAAGTAGCAACAGAAAAGAGATACAGATGCAACAGAACGGTGAAGAGTCAGAGGTTGAAGGGAGTCAGTAAGAGGAGGAGAGTTAATGAGACGAAAAGCCTTTGACTCCACCTTACTGGGAAGAGCTGTATGTAGGGAACCGCCCCACACATAAGAGTGTATAGAGTCAACAATTGTGCAGGGGTAAAGAAGGCACGGAGTCGGATTAGCACACCTAATCTCTTGGAAGCAGACTTGAGAAGAGATGTAATATGATCTTTCCAAGAATAATCCCAAGTAAATGAAACCCCAAGCATGATCAAGGATGATGCAGGATTAAGCTGAATATTATTAAACATTAGTGGGTATACCTGTGGAAGATTTTGTCGGGTTGATAGGTGCAAGAAGTGAGTCTTTGATGCATTAAAAACAAGATTTTTTTTCCCCCAGTCAGAGATATGAGCCAAGTAACACATTAGACATGCGATAGTCTCATCCCTTGTTTGCTGAATTATCTGCTGAATGGGTTTTGCGGGAACCGAATGGAAACGTGAAGGGTGGAGTCCTCAGTATATGAGTGGATAGAGTTAGATTTACAGCTTAGAAGGTCATTGATGAATAAAAGGAAAAGAGTTGGTGATAGGATAGAGCCATGGAGAATACCACTGTTAACAGATCTAGGAGAAGAACGATGGCCGCCTACCAACGGCTATAGAACGACAAGAGAGGAAGCTAGAGATGAAGGCGCAGAGAGAGGGATAGACATCATAAGAGAGTAGTTTGGAAATTAAAGACTTATGCTAGACTCGATCGAAAGCCTTTGAGATGTCAAGTGCAATGGCTAAGCTTTCGCCAAAATCCCGAAAGGAGGATTACCAGGAGTCTGAGAGGTAGGTGAGAAGATCGCCAGTGGAGCGTCTCTGACGGAACCCATACTGACGCTCAGAAAGAAAGATGTGATAGGAAAGATGCTTTAAAATTTTTGTATTATGAATTGACTCAAAAACTTTTGAGATACAGGATGTTATAGCAATTGGACGATAGTTAGAGGATTGGGAATGGTCACCCTTTTTTGGGAATGGCTGAAAGAGAGCAAACTTCATGCAAGAAGGAAAGGTACAAGTTGATAAACAAAGGCGAAAGAGTTTACCTAGGCAGTGTGTAAGCACTGAAGCACAGTTCTTGAGAACAACAGGAGGGACTCCATCAGGCCCATATACCTTGTTAGTACTGAGGCCTGTGATGGCAGAAAATAGGCTACATCAGCTGAAGGAATTTTAATGTCAGCCATGAGGAAGTGATGGAGGAACAGCACCGGAATTGTCTAATGTGGAACTGGAGGAGAAAGTCTGAACGATGGGATCTGCCTTACCAGTAGAAGAAATGCTACCACACTTCTGACTGGGGTAAAAATAATCTTGTTTTTAATGTATCAAAGACCCAGTTCTTACACCTATCAATCTAACAAAATCTTCCACAGGAGTACCCACGAATGTTTAATAATATTAAGCTCAATCCTACATCATCCTTGAACATGCTTGGGTTTTCATTCACTCGGAACTTTTCTTAAAAAGATCATATAACATCTCGTGTAAAATCTACTTCCAAGAGATTAAGTGTGCTAAGCCAACTCTGTACCTTGTTTACCCTTGCACTTTATACACAGGTATTATTTGCCCCCGTTTATAGTACAACTCTCACGTATGGGGAGCCTCCCCAAATGTAGCTCTCCTCAATAGGGTGGAGTAAAAGGTTTTTCTCTCATTAACACTCCCCCTCTCACTGGCTCCCTTTAGTCTCTGTCTCTTCACCGCATTGTTACATCTTTATCTCTTTTCTATCACTACTTCAATGGCACTGCTTCTCTTAAGTGTCTGTGTGCATCCCTCCATCACTACGATGAACGCGTAGCACCCATCTATCAACAAACTCTCATCCCTTTCCCGTCCAAGTCTCTAATGCAAGAGTTAACCGTTACCCTTATTCCTTCATTTATGCAGCAGGTCAACACTGGAACTGTCTGTCACGGGGTTTTTATATTATCACGGTAATTTTAATATATAAATGGTTTAATATTACTTAAATTTGCTAATAATATTCAATAATATTGAAGAGCAGAGACAATGATTGTCTTGCTACATCAAGCAACGATTACTTTACGCTGATTTGCTAAGATTCTCTAAGAACGAGAATTTATAAACTTTCTCAACAGTACACAGCAGAGACTAATTACTCACAACTGCTGAATTACTGTACTGTTAGCCTCTGGAGAAAGTTACATCACCCCTGACAATAAATAACTAATACTAATAATAATAATAACATCAGGTTCTTGCTGATGCATTAACTCCTGGCACAACGGATTTTAAGTTAATACAACAAGACTGGTCTAAGTACCAGTTATGAATAGTAAACGTTTATGCAAGCTAGGAGCTGTATGGAAAATAAGCTTAATTATGGAGAAATGAAACAAGATTTTACTTTAAGCTCAAGGAAAAGAACTGTTAAATTTATTAATTACAAAAAAAATAAATTTAACGTTACAATTCAAATCAATTAAATGAGACGCACTCACTCACTCGCACAAAAGCTAAATACTTACGCCTAGGAAAAAACACCTTAACTAAACTCTTAAAACTAGGAAATACACAAAGGAAATACCAGTCGATGAATACTTTGTATCACCCAGGGGGTGGGAGTATGAAGAAACTGATACTCTGTGGAGCTTGGGATGCTAGCTGACCTCTCTTCACTTCTGAGCACAGGACCTCTCTCCGTCAAAGCCACCACTAGACTGAATTCAAATAATGTATGGGCAGGAAGCACGAGCCACCGGAAGAAGGCGTGGCTAACGGTTTATGCAAGCAGAGGCGAACGATAAAGAAACAATTGTATCGCTCAGTAGCGCACTTAGTGACGTGCATTAAATCGGTCACTTTTGAAAGTGACGAATGATTTGAAAAGTATACCCCGAAATGGAGAGAGAAACGGTTAACTGAGCGATACACAGTGAGTTTTCCACTAATAGTTCGTGGCTTCTCACAAAAAGGAAATGTCGCGAATTGATTCGTGACATTACGCCCCATGAAAATTAAATCTTTCTTCCTTCAGAAGAAAGATTTCAATATACATATATATAAATCCTAACTCAGTCACACAAGATTCACACTGTGGTGTGTGTGCTATCCTGCTACAGGAGAAAGTCGCAGTCGTCAGTGAGCGAAAAAACCTCGTATTTACGTTAATAGAAGCAAGCTTGAGGGAAAAACTCCGTGACGACGGTGAAAATCCTGTACTCAGGTCAAACTGAGCGAAAAGTCGCTACATTTACAGACAACTAATTGTTGTGTAGCGTGGTGTATGTAATACACAGTGTAGGTGTGACAGTTGTAGTGTAACTGTACCTACGTGTAAAATGACACAGTAAATAATATTATGGCGACGACGGAGGCAGAGGAGAAGAGGCGGCAGCGTGCGGCAGACGATCAGCTGGTCTGCACAGCAAAACTGCTACACCCATTGCTGAACCTGCAAAACCAATTGAGGTGGAGCATCAAAAGTGTCAATGGGACAAAATTTTATTATGTTACAATTACTCTCTGCCTAGCAGTCAGTGCTATGACGTACATTCGAGGTCGCCATTAATTATAGCACACAATTATGGTCGGCAAGTTGAGAATCCTTGTGCAAACTTGGGTCTTCCATAGCCTCAAACTGCACACGGGTCCTCAACCTGTGCCTTAACCTACAGTTCTTATATTAATATCGGGAAGCTGAGAATCCTTGTGCAAACTTGGGTCTTCCATAGCCTCAAGTCGCCTCTGCGGAGTTCTCTCTCGAACTTCCCCCTTAACCTACAATACAATACTTATATTAGTACCGGGAAGCTGAGAATCCTTGTGCAAACTTGGGTCTTCCATAGCCTCAAGTCGCCACTGCGGAGTTCTCTCTCGAACTTCCTCCTTAACCTACAGTACTTCTATTAGTACCGGGAAGCTGAGAATCCTTATGCAAACTTGGGTCTTCCATAGCCTCAAGTCGCCACTGCGGAGTTCTCTCTCGAACTTCCCCCTTAACCTACAGTACTTCTATTAGTACCGGGAAGCTGAGAATCCTTATGCAAACTTGGGTCTTCCATAGCCTCAAGTCGCCACTGCGGAGTTCTCTCTCGAACTTCCCCCTTAACCTACAGTACTTCTATTAGTACCGGGAAGCTGAGAATCCTTATGCAAACTTGGGTCTTCCATAGCCTCAAGTCGCCTCTCAACTTCCCCTTAACTTACGGTACATATATTAGTACCGGGAAGCTGAGAATCCTTATGCAAACTTGGGTCTTCCATAGCCTCAAGTCGCCTCTCAACTTCCCCCTTAACTTAAGGTACATAATATGCATGTACAGGCCCTGGACATACTGTGTCCTGTGGGGCCAATGGGCGAGACATCAGGTCTGCACCCACTTCACCACTACCCTGTCTCTCAACTGACTCAGAGATTACAGGTGTGGTTATGAACGGCACAGGAAGGACATGTCCCTGATCAGTGGTGATACTTTGGCACACACTGCAGGAACGGACAAAACTGTCTATGTCTCGTCCCATCCCTGGCCAGAAAAAGTCAGCTCGGATACGGCCCTGGGTCTTCCTTTTGCCCAGGTGACCTCCTGAGGCTGGACAATGACCCCATTGTAACACTGCTGGGCGGTACTTGGCGGGAACGACAAACTGCAGTCGAACCTCACCCTTGGGTGTTCGTGACTCACGGTAGAGCCGTCCTTGTTTACGAAGGAACTTGGCTCGACCTCCCCGTGAATACTTAATCACTCGACCCTTTTGTTTGTTCCGCACGGTAGCAAGTGTCGGGTCAGAATGTTGTTCTTGCACAACAAGTTGACTACACATCAGATCTTGCGGCGATTCAATGATCACTGGGGTGACACAGTCTGGAGCCTCAGTCATGGCTCGTGTTACCGCAGCAGCCGAAGTCTGAGTAGCGTCATCATCGGAGCAACTATCCTTGACTCCTTGAATAGTGCCTACTATTAAGTCAAATAGAGGCTCTGGCATGACAACTGCAAGTGTCATACCAGTATAAAATGGAGATGCCACCTGGATACATGCCTCAGGGAACAATCTCACTGATCCATCAATAAGCTTTGCATGGATCTGTCGACCTGTATACTGCTCAGGCCGAACTAAACTCTGCTTAACAGAGCAACCTGAGGAACCATTGTCCCTCAAGACATTTACAGAAACACCTCCCACAGACCCTGGCTGAACAAGAAAGGCAGTGTTGCTGGTAGAAGGGTCTGAGGAGGTAGCAGCCAGTCATTCATGAGACTGCGGAACAACCGATGCAGCAAACGTGGCGCCCTGGGAACTAGGTGTCTGAGGAGAGTTCATGGTCGGAGGGGGACTTGTAAAGTGTTGGGAAGTACCTGTACTGGTAGAGATGGCACCACCGGGTGCTTGTGGAATAAAGGCTGCATTTGCCTCCTGCCTCCGATACACTAATTGACCTGACTGAGGGTTACGTGGCTTGTCCTTGTATTGCTGCTGATGCTTGGGAAACTGCTGCTGGTTGGGGTGCTTGTTGTACCGCTTCCACTCAGATTTCTGAGTGTTTTGCCCCTGGTCCTTCTGTGGTTTGCTTGGACCTTGACCATTACTCTGAGAACGGCCTTGGTGCTGGGATTCAGTCTGAGACGGCTTCCCAGACTTAGCAGTATCTTTTCTGCTCCAGGTGTTTTGCTTACGAGCTTGATACCCGTATGCAGTAAAGAATGCGTCAGCCTTCTCTGCCATTTGGCTGGCATCTTTCACCTGGCAGATCTTAAGCTGTGCTATGAGCTCAGCAGGCCACGACCTCTCTAGCTGTGTACGCAGCATAAGGTCAATTATCCCCTCACGCGTGGAAGGAGTTTCATCTTTTTCCATCCACTCATTTAAGTAAGCTGTGAGACGATCAAGGAACTGAACAGCTGTCTCCTTGTCTTGGAGACGAGCTCGCATGAACTGAACTTTGGCGTCGTCTACTGTGAGACCATACGCCTTAATGAGTGCAGCTTTCATCATCTCATATGTGAGATTGTCTCCACGAATTCTGTGGAGAATATCGAGGGCAGGGCCCTCAAATAAACTAAGAAACTGAAGCCGCTTAGCTGCCTCATCCAGTTGATATAAGTCTGCCATGTCCTCAAAACGAGCTATGTACGGCTCGATTCGCTCGCTTTCCTTGTATGAAGGAAGCTTGATGCGTGGGGTCGCCAGGACATGTGCAGGAAGAACGCTCGTGGAGCTTGGACCAACTGCACCAGACGTGTCTGAAGCCAAGGAATCTCGCTTGAGCTTCAGCACTTCAAGTTCATGTTCTCGTTCTTTGTCTCGTTGTTCACGCTCGTATTCGCGCTGTTCTCGCTCGTGTTCGCGCTGTTCTCGCTCGTATTCGCGCTGTTGTCGCTCTTTTTCTAACTCGAGCTCGCGTTGTTTCTGCTCGTGTTCGCGCTGTTCTCGCTCGTATTCGCGCTCTTTCTCACGCTGCTCTTGTTCATATGCACGCTCTCTTTCACGTTGTTCGCGCTGTTCTCGCTCGTATTCGCGCTGAATCTTACGCTCTTCACGGGCATCATTCTCGCGCTGCTGCTCCTGATTATGCCGTGAGAGTATATACTCTTTAATTTCGGTTGGGTCCGAAAGACCCATTTCTTTGGCTTCCTGTAAAAATACAGTAGTAGCCATTTCGCTAATTTATTAAGCAAACCGAAATTGAGTACTGACTGCTTAGCGACGAATACTAATAAACAAAAGTAAAGAGTACAGACACAAGCTAGTGGTGACCAGTCTTATCCAGTTAACTGACAAAGAATAAATCAAAAATGTAAATGACTGGGAAGACTCAATAATAAACACAATGGTACGGCGACTTCCCAGAAGCGAATAAAATTGTCTGGCGTTACCAAAAATAAACTAGAGTTAAGTATTCTATTGATTAATAAAGCAAAATTCACTTGCTAAATTAAGGGTAAACACCAGTAAGCTTGTGCCTATAAACTTTAATGATAAATACCTAAATATGAATGAGTGAGCACTATCTCGTGAATAGCTTTAGAGCTAGGAGTTAATATCCTGGAATAAGGTCGCCAATTGTCACGGGGTTTTTATATTATCACGGTAATTTTAATATATAAATGGTTTAATATTACTTAAATTTGATAATAATATTCAATAATATTGAAGAGCAGAGACAATGATTGTCTTGCTACATCAAGCAACGATTACTTTACGCTGATTTGCTAAGATTCTCTAAGAACGAGAATTTATAAACTTTCTCAACAGTACACAGCAGAGACTAATTACTCACAACTGCTGAATTACTGTACTGTTAGCCTCTGGAGAAAGTTACATCACCCCTGACAATAAATAACTAATACTAATAATAATAATAACATCAGGTTCTTGCTGATGCATTAACTCCTGGCACAACGGATTTTAAGTTAATACAACAAGACTGGTCTAAGTACCAGTTATGAATAGTAAACGTTTATGCAAGCTAGGAGCTGTATGGAAAATAAGCTTAATTATGGAGAAATGAAACAAGATTTTACTTTAAGCTCAAGGAAAAGAACTGTTAAATTTATTAATTACAAAAAAATAAATTTAACGTTACAATTCAAATCAATTAAATGAGACGCACTCACTCACTCGCACAAAAGCTAAATACTTACGCCTAGGAAAAAACACCTTAACTAAACTCTTAAAACTAGGAAATACACAAAGGAAATACCAGTCGATGAATACTTTGTATCACCCAGGGGGTGGGAGTTTGAAGAAACTGATACTCTGTGGAGCTTGGGATGCTAGCTGACCTCTCTTCACTTCTGAGCACAGGACCTCTCTCCGTCAAAGCCACCACTAGACTGAATTCAAATAATGTATGGGCAGGAAGCACGAGCCACCGGAAGAAGGCGTGGCTAACGGTTTATGCAAGCAGAGGCGAACGATAAAGAAACAATTGTATCGCTCAGTAGCGCACTTAGTGACGTGCATTAAATCGGTCACTTTTGAAAGTGACGAATGATTTGAAAAGTATACCCCGAAATGGAGAGAGAAACGGTTAACTGCGCGATACACAGTGAGTTTTCCACTAATAGTTCGTGGCTTCTCACAAAAAGGAAATGTCGCGAATTGATTCGTGACACTGTCTCCCTCTTTCTGTATTTCCTACTTCCTCTGATCTCCATTCTTTCAAACGGAATGTGTCCAGGGATCTCGAAATGAATGGAGCTTGAGTTTCGCTGTCTTTTGTAATTTTTTTTCTTGGAAGGAACAGTTTGCAGGCTTCTGGCCTTTGGTTCCTACTTCCATGCATAAAAAATAAGCTACAACACATACTACACTACTGCTTCCCCTAAAGTACTGCTAGAAAAACAACAAAAATATTGTTAACAAAGTACAGGTAGTTACTATAGTTACGTACTGTCCATAATCGGAAATATTTACCACTATGACTTTTTCTTCCTTGTGATTTATACTTTTTCATTATAACAAATATGTATAAACACATATTTTTAATATAAAATAAGGCAACGACTTTAACATGAAACAATGTTTCTGCCTCTATTATTCACATAAATATACACAGAACAGTAAAATCATATTTTCAGATTACACAAAAAAACAACATACTGGTACTGTATGTACAGAACTAACTTGTGCATCATACCCAAACTTCTACCACTCGGTCTTTGAGTGAAAATCGAAGAAACAGTTAGTGCACAGGGAAACCCCACATTCAGCACACCACCATCTCGTCATATGGCGTTGCTGTGATCGGCGTAATGAATTGGCACATACATAGCAACGCCACAAGGTTTCTTTGCCTGCAGGTGTTGGAGACAGCACTTCCTACTGAGGTAGTTCCTGCACTGCAGCTGGTCAGGCAGTTGCTGCACACTGTCCCTCCGTTTCACAGAAGGTATTACTTGGCCATATCTCTCGAAGGCCGAAAATTACATCCTTCTCAAACTGTCTCAAGGATGTGCAGGTCTGTTTAACTTCCTTGTACAGAATGAAGGCATTCATTACACAGATGTCCGGTACATATAGGAATGCCTTCTTATACCACTTACAGCGCCTCCTCTGACAGTCGATGGTGCCGATCTGCATATCAGATTTATCGACGAGTCACATGTTCATATTATAGTCGATAACAGCATCAGGCTTGAAGACTGGCTGCCTCATTCTCCTATCGACCTTGCCTGTGTCAATCAACTTACCTTCATGGACCGTGGAGAGGACATTTATCTTTCTCTTGTCATGCCGGTGAATTGCAAGAAGTTTACCATATTTCAAGGTCCTGCACTCCCCTATCACGGTGCTCTTGGGAAAGGGTGCCCAGTGCTTCCTCTTTGCATGGACAGTGCCACACGATCCAATTTTGTGTTCTTGCAGATACTTTGGACAACTTGGTGCCGTGAATTGCAAGAAGTTTACCATATTTCAAGGTCCTGCACTTCCCTATCACGGTGCTCTTGGGAAATGGTGCCCAATGCTTCCTCTTTGCATGGACAGTGCCACACGATCCAATTTTGTGTTCTTGCAGATACGTTGGACGACTTGGTGTCGTGCAATAATTATCGGTGAACAGGATACGGTTGCCACCAAAGTACCTGTCTACCAGCTACTTCACAGCTGAGCCAGAGAAGACATGGGGATCGTCTTTCGACAACACCACATCACTCGCTGTGTACTCAATAAAATCTAACATGTACCCAGTCTTGCAATAAAACAAAACCAAAAACATTATTCCGAAACGATGTCTCTTTGAGGGAATGTACTGAATGAAGGCAAGACGTGGGAGAACAAGCTACTCGCCGATAACAACCTTCTGGAATGGCCTGAAAAAGGATCGAAATTTTTCCTTCATCATTTCCAGAATCGAGCGAATATTCCACAGCCTGTCGTTCGGATGTGGGCCCATATTGGTGGAGAAATGCAGGTACCTGGTACACACGACAAGAGTTCCACCCAGTCCACCTGCTCCAAGAATATGACTAACGTGGCAACAGCGCATGGTTGTGTGTTCGTGGGTACATGCTCGAAAATTTTTCGTATCGCCAAGCTTCGTCCTCTATATTACAGTATTATGGGGCCATTGTATTTTGCTTTGATATAGCCTAATAAATCTTGTGTGATTGTTTGGGATAATGAGCAGTGTACTACACTATTTAAGTTTGAGTTATATTAAATAATTCTTCTCCTGTCTTGTAGAGTGAACCACGGTACAGGTTTCTTATCGCCAAGATTCATTCTCTGTATTATAATATTATGCTGACATTGTATTACACTATGATATAACCTAATAAATATTGTGTGAATGTTTGGGGTAATGAGCTGTGCACTACATTATTTATTAAGTCTGAGTTACATAAAATAATTCTTCTCGTGTCTTGTAGAGTGAACCACGACACAGACTGAGTTCTGGTTCAGAAATAGTGGGGAAGTTCACCCACAAACAGAGTGATGTAGGGGGAAGGAGGGGAGTATGGGAATGAGCGGGAGCTTGGCAGGTGAGAGGAAGGGGGGTGAGGTAGGGTAACGTCGTTTACTCTAACAGTTACACATTGAAAGCCATTACAATATATTTATTAAGGTGATAATGATATCCTGTGTCCTAAATAATAACAGACCTATTTATGTTTATTATTTTTGTTTACAAACAATTCATTACACACTTCACGCCAAACGTGGGATACCCTGTCCCTCGTTAACAGACAACATGCAACCTGCTCCACCACCTCGACTCTCAACTCCTTAGCTGCCTATCAGTAGACAAACACACATTATCAGTTTGTGCTAATGAGCAATGACGCTATGTACAATATGTTTACCTAAAATTTAATACAGTGTCAAAATACACGTGCGATATATAACCAGCCCACATTACGGATTACATTAACCCATAAACAATACTTATTTGCGTAGCCTACCTTTCAGTAATGGTCATGGGGTAGCCATACCCACAATGCTGTTTTCGTTAATGTTAAAGGTAAACATGAGTTGAGTGGTGGATCCCAGTGGCATATTACACGAATAACCATTTCAGGAAGAAACATTACCATATAAAAATATCCATTTAACAAATACGTTGTAGGTGCAGCGTTTCCTAAGCTTAACTTATCGGATTTCCTGTGATCTGTATATTACGTTATACTATAGCTTTGAGCTAAGTAATATATACGTCATATATTATGTGTGATGTCATGGTGGCTCACCAGTGGAAGTTCATTTAAAACTACATCGAACAGACAGCAAGTATAGTTGTTAGTAGTTTACCTGTATTTGTTATTGATCGCACACTAACCAACTTAATCCTCAGCGATTTTTTTAATACCACGATTGAAAAACAGCACCTTAGGCATGTCAGCAGGTGCCAAGATGTCTAGCAAGTTGGCAAAATGTCTAGAGAGTTGTCTTTGTGCCATTCAAGAAAGGAAAATATTTTGCTATAAAAAACGTGCTACTGTAACTGGAAAGTTGCCTTAAGAAATGCACATAAATGTGCCTAATTCCTGTATAAGTGGCCTTTAATAAAAAGCATGTTTGTGAGCAAAATATATAAGATAATGTCGTATCAGTTATATTCTTAGATAAGTTCCAGTAAGCTATTAAAGTTATTGTTAGGTTGTTATACTCCGTGGAATAACATTTATTATAATCAGAGGATAAACAAAATACACATAAGATTTGTATGGAACTCATTTATTACTAGGAAGTCCACCCACCCTCCTTCTTGATCACCTCTCTCAGTCTGTTCGGTATAGAGGCGACATGGCTCCATATGAGCCTGCTGCTGGTTTCTGAACAGTTCCTACTAGACATGGATGTGGGCTAGTAGTTCATCTGGTGTCCGATTCCTCTCAGGCTTCCAACAGTTAACCATTTTCCCCAATTCATTTTCGATGGGGTTCATGTCTGCTCCCTTACTGGGCCAGTCGTGCAGTTGCAGGTTCTCTCAACCTCTAAACCATTCCGAGATTCTTCTCTCCATGTGGATGGGGCAACGTTCCTGAACAATAATAATAAGGCCGGGAGGATATGGAAAGTTCTGCTCCTGATCTGGGGGAGGAAAAAATACTGTAAAATTTCAATGTATTTTTCAGCAGTGAACCTCTCCTCTATCCTGGCGACGTCACCCATACCGTGGATGTACACCCACCCCTAGACATTGACTGTGGGCAACGTGTCCACGTCTACCCTCCTGGTAGATGTTCCTACGGTCGTAACTGCACGAGAATAGAATATTAACACATCGTCCATATAGTTCCCTTTCTACTGTAATATCTTTGGCGCTCCGGGAAAAGCCGCCGTTTTTCATGTTATGGTTCATTATGCACTATTTGTATGTACGTTCTATGGGAATTGTAAGGCTTAAGAAACAGTGGTGCAAGTCTTGGTAATATGCGTTCATCTAGATGTATTATTGCCATGAATATCAGTTGATCTGCAAATGTTTATTATATTATTAAAACTGTTTAGTGATACAGTATAAAATATACATTTACTGTATGTTATACATATCATCAGTAAATTTGTATATGTGCATTTGAGTTGTTTTCGCCTCCAGAAATCTTTTCACTATCATTAAATATGATGAATACAAAATACCTGGTAACATTCATATAGAGAAATGTCTGGCATAAGGTCAACGCAGCTCTGTACTCTGACCTTCATCTACCTACCACTCTTTCATACTCATCAATCAGTTGTTTCCCAACCTGCCTGTTTACCATAATTCTTACAGTTCCCCACGATACTTATTTATTCTCTCTCACGTGTGTGTGTGTGTGTGTGTGTGTGTGTGTGTGTGTGTGTGTGTGTGTGTGTGTGTAAAGGTTTTCACTTTCACCTGATAATAACAAACCCACTCATCTTATTAATCAAGAAACTTCATTCTGGCTAGGATAAATTCAGCAAATCCACATGGGCTATCGTGTCATTTAATCATATCTGTTCCAAGTGACCCAACATTAAAATAAATAAAACAAAGATTCTGGGTGTGGTCATTTGGGAGGGTCATGCAGTAATCATATATTGTCAGTGAACATTTTCAAACCACAGTGCTACATAGGGTATTGGTCTTACACTTGGCCAGTCCCATTATATAGGGAATTACATGGGGCAGTAAAGGACAGCTGGATTTATACGTGCTTGGATGTTTCGAACACGGACGTTTGGGCCACGGACGTTTGAGCCATGGGCCACCACCCTAGGATGTTTTGGCCAAGGAAGGTCGGACATAGGTTAGGTTTGGTTAGGTCAGGTAAGGTTAGGTAAGGTTCACAACACTTCCTACTTCAAAACGTACTAGGTTGGTGGCCCATGGCCCAAACGTCCGTGGCCGAAACGTCCTACATTCGGATATATAACCACACCAAAAAATAAGTGAATTTCGCAAACTACCAAAAACTGAACTAGCTGCCAGTTCGAAGTAGTATATGTGAAAGTCCACTGTGTGAGCCATCATGACATAACTTAGACAATATATGACACACATATTGCATAAATCTATGCTATAGTATAACTGTTAATGAACTGATCGCAGGGAATCCGGTAAGCTAATATTACAAACCGATGCTACTAAAGTGTAGTCTTCTGATGAACGATAAAATAACGTTATTTTCTCCTCTAGGAAATACTGTTATTCATGTAATATGGATTTCATATTACGGTATTATAATTCTTCAGTGATTCTCTTTATATGGTGTTTCAGGTTCCATCCCCAAAACATCATCATATATGATATTATTATATAATATACAATAAAGTTAGAACCCAATAGATACTGAGTTGTTTGTCATCAAATGCTAAAGGCAGAGATTACATATATCAGTCGTGGACATCCTTAGCCATACATATGTATGCACACACACACACATTACCATTGTGACACACCCACATTATATACTCACTGCACTCCCCCCACCCCCACCACACGTATTGTCCCACACACACAGCCACACCCACTCACATACACACATACTGTATTTGACATTCTGTGTACTGAATGAAATTCTGCTTTTAATTCTGTTGTTCCAAATGAAAATAAGCATATAGAACTGTAACATTAATGTCATGTTCATTAACATTATACTGAAACATAAACGGACCAGGACTCTGGTGCGTGAGAGCTGCAATGCCCCACAAATATGTTCCATAATATATTTTGAGAGCTCATAAAGGCTGTTTGTATTTTTCACAAGAAATGATTGTTCATCAGTATGTTAACTTTAAATACTAACATAACTGGAGGAACAGGAACCTCAAGAGTGACACTATAACGCACCAGCTTAGCTATGGGGATTGGAGGTGTCAGAGGCCACCTCCCTTCTAACTGGTATCCACCACTCATCACATGTTTATCTTTAACATTAACGAAAACATCATTGTGGGTATGGCTACCCCATGATCATTAGTGAAACATAGGCTATGCAAATAAGTATTGTTTATGGGTTAACGTAATCCGTAATGTGCGCTGGTTATGACTTGAACTTGAATATTGATAAAGTATTAAATTTTAGGTAAACATATTATATACAACATACTTGCTCACTAGAACAGACTAATAATGTGTGTTAGTCTACTGATAAGCAGCTGAGGAACTGAGAGTCGAGGTGGTGGAGCAGGTTGCGTGTTGTCTGTTAATGAGAGACAGGGTATCCTACGTTTGGTGTGAAGAGTGTAATCGGTTTTCTATAAACAAAAATAATAAACATAAATAGATTTATTATTATTTAGGATACAGGATATCACTGACTTTAATAAATATATGGTAATGGCTTTGAATATGTAACTGTTAGAGTAAACGACATGACCTTACCTCACCCCCTTTCTCTTCACCTGCCAAGCTCCCCCGCATTCCTATACTCCCCCTCCCCCTACATCGTGCCATTGGTGGGTGAACTTGGCCACTATTTCTGAACCACAGCTCAACCTATATCGTGGTTCACTCTACAAGAAAAGAATTATTTTATACAACTCAGACTTAATAAATAGTGTAGTGCACAGCTCATTATCCCAATCACACAGTATTTATTAGGCTATATCATAGCAAAATACAATGGCTGCATAATACTATAATAGAAAGGATGAATCTTGGCAATACAAAACCTGTATTGTGGTTCACTCTACAAGACGGGAGAAGAATAATTTTATATAACTCAGACATAAACAGTGTAGTACACAGCTCATTATCCTAATCACACAATATTTATTAAGCTACATCATAGCATAATACAATGGCTGCATAATACTGTAATACAGAGGATGAAGGTTGAAAAACTTTCTGCATAAGTCTATTCATGACAGAGGTAGGCAGGCAATTTTAGCATGACTAGAATGCATGCTGGAGGGTTGCCAGTGGCTGTGTGTGGTGGAAATAACCAGCTGAATATTGAAACAAGGCCACGAATTACTAGATCATGTATACATGACCCCTGGACAGCCCTGGGAGGACATGTATATATGTCACCCACATGGGATGGGTTAAGGTGGATGGGAGATTTTGTCTCTGTGGGACATAATAGGTGTTGGGTTAACGTCACTGTTTATGGACCACGGGGTGAGTGAGGTACCGGCTTGTATTGGTGAGTTTCTTTTGGGTCAGCAGTGTCTCACGTTGTCACTCTGTAGTTATAAGTAAGAATAGTTCTGTCATCATCATCATCATCATCATCATCCGGACCTCATTTCCCACCCAATGGCAGAGTGAGGAGTAGCAATGTCCAGACACCCAAATTTGCCCAGTCCAATGGGCCACTCTTCCATTCACTCATCATTCTAGCCCCTGGAATCCTGGCTTTGTCGTATATGTCAAAAACATTCACCACGTTCTGTAGCTTCACAAAAAAAGTATTCGACTGAGTCAGTCTGGATGCTGCCACGTTTAAAAGGGGTGACAAAATCACTTGTCATGCACTTCTCCTCGCAACATTCATCCATCCAGCTCGATCTCTTGTCAGTTCCCTAGCCTCACCGACTTCCAAACCTCTCTTCCTCACACACTCATCCACCATATCTCTCCACCTTCTCCTTGGCCTACCTCGCCTCCTCCCTCCTTCAAATTCGCTCAGATATAGCTTTGTCACCACTCTATTGTTATCCATTCTCTCCTCATGACCATACCATCTCAGTACAGTCTCTTCGATTCTGGTGTCCACTGACTTTCTCACTCTGCATGTTTCACGAATCACGTTATATCATATCCTATCCACTCTCTGCACTCCACATACATTCCTCAGCAGTCACATCTTCACTGCTCTTACTCTTGATTTCATTTTCATGCCACACCATAGTCTCACATCTGTATGTTAAAATTGGCACTAACACTCCCTCATGTAAGCATCATGCAGCTGCAAGACTCAAGCCTCTGTTCCTTATGAAGGCCTTCATTGCACCAGATCCTTTTCTTCCTTGTGTCACTCTACAGTACTTTCAGCTACTTTTGCACATTTTCCTCTCTTTTCTATCATTGTACCCAGGTATTTGAACTCTCTCACCAGTTCCAGTCTCTCTCCATTCACTGTAACATCACTCTGGGAGCCACCTTCTCTCTCAAAAGCCATCACTTTACTCTTCTCTACACTTACTCTCAAGGCACAACGCTCACAAACATCAGCAAAACTCTGGACTAGCCTACAAAGTTGTTGTCCAGTACTTGCAGGCAGTAGTGCATCATCAGCATACAACTTATTTGAGATATTCCATCCATCACCATTCATTACCAACGCCATCCCTCTTTCCATTACTCATATATATATATATATATATATATATATATATATATATATATATATATATATATATATATATATATATATATATATATATACTGTATATTGGTAGATACGATATTGTTAAGCTTAGAAGGGAAGGAGAAGAAAAGGAGGAATTCAGATTAGAATGCAGAAATAGGTTTTTGGTGTTGGAAACGTTGGAAGAGGGGGAGAGAAGTGTAGATGAGATGTGGGAGGATGTGAACAAAGTTTTGCATGAGACTGCTGAATGTACGATTGGAAGGAGACATAGCTTCAGGAGAAAGAAATGGATATCAGAGGAAACGTGGGATATGATAAAAAAGAGAGGTGAGGCTAAATTGAGGAGTGAGATGCAATGCGTTGATGAACAAGAGATTGAATTAGCAAGAGCTGCGTACTGGAGTTTGAATTCAGAAGTAAGAAGGTTAGCTAGGAGAGATAAAAGAAGATGTGTGGACGAAAAGGTTGCAGAGACTGAAATCTTAATAAACAAAAATGATGGACAGAGTCAAAGAATAGCATATGAATCGATTAGAGAACTGAGTGGTAATGCAGGTAAACGTAAGGAAATACCAGTTAGAGACAGGGAAGGAAATTTATTGACCAAAGATGGAGATATTAAAAATAGATGGAAAGAGCATTTTGAGACAGTTCTTAATACACCAATACCACCAGAAGAGGATATACCGTCTGCTCAGGAAGATTTAAATATAGAAACAGGAGAGTTGAGGCTTGCAGAAGTGGAGAAAGCAGTAAAACAGTTAAAGAATAATAAGGCACCAGGGGAGGATGGTTTATTTCCGGAAATGTTTAAAGTGGAGGGGGATAGATTAATAATGATCTTGACCAAGCTATTCAATAAGATATGGGTGACGGGGTTACTACCATCAGTTTGGAAGAATGGTGTAATTGTTAAAGTTCCGAAGAAGGGAGACCTGAGTGAATGTGGTAATTGGAGGGGAATCTCTTTGTCACCGATAGCTTTGAAAGTTTTCAGTAGAGTGTTGTTAAATAGGTTGGAGCCGGTGGTTGAGGGTATTCTGAGGGATGAACAGGCTGGTTTTAGAAAGGGACGTGGTTGCAATGATCAGATCTTTATAGTTAGGCATTTGATGCAGCAAGTTAATGAAATGAGAGTACAGTTAAGTCTTTGTTTTGTTGATTTTGAAAAGGCTTTTGATAGTGTTTCGAGAGAGACTATGGGGAAGATCATGAGACATTATGGAATACCAGAGGAGTTTGTGAGGGTCATTATGAACATGCATGAGGACACATTTTGTAAAGTGATGGTTGATGGTTGTCTGAGTGATTCGTTTGAAGTCAAGTCCGGAGTAATTCAAGGTGGTGTTCTATCGCCTTTACTATTTATATTGGTCATTGATTACATTATGAAGCGCGTTGGAACAGAAACCGGTGCAGGTATACTTTGGGGAGAGAACAGGAAACTTTTGGATTTAGATTATGCAGATGATATAGTTTTGATTTGTGATGGGCCAGAAGAGATGCAGAGAGTGTTGGACTGTTTGGTGAGTGAAGGTCGGAAGGTGGGTTTGGTTATTAATTGTGGAAAAACTGAAATAATCAATATGAATATGGAAAATGCGCAGGAATGTGTAATTGGAGGTATGGTTGTAAAGCAAGTTGATAGGTTTAAATATTTAGGTACTTATTTAGCCAAGGATGGTTCTTTGAACTTTGAATTCGAGGAAAGGTTAAAGAAGGCTAATCAGGCAATGGGAATGCTTAAAAATATTTGGAATAATAACAATTTCTCTGTGCACACAAAAATCAAACTTTATAAGGTAATGGTTAGGAGTATCTTAATTTATGGACACGAGTCTTGGTACAGCACAGTGACTATGGAAAATAAATTCTTGGTGTTTGAAAATAAAGCACTTAGAAGAATATTAGGAGTTAAGTGGTGGGAAAGGATACCAAATAGTAGAATTAGAGAAATAACGGGAGTGCAGCCGATCGATGAATATGTTAGATTCTCACGATGGAAGTGGCTAGGACATGTGTATAGGAGACAGGGAATAGTACGAGGTACACCAGGGTGGGTGGCACTTGGTAGGAGAGGTAGAGGAAGGCCAAAAGAGACGTGGGTGAGGACAATGAGACGGGAAGTTGGAGATGAGTGTTGGGGAGATCTTGAGGAGTTAGCTAAAGATAGGATGTGGTGGTGTGAGTTCATCGAGGCCCTATGCATCCCCGAGGGTGCCACAGGAAATGATTGATTGATTGATTGTATATTGAACAACCATGGGGATATCACACAACCTTGTCGGACACCCATACCACCAAACATGAGCCATTGACTTAGATGCCCATTAACCCTTACACATGCTTCACTACCATCATAAAAACTCTTGACAGCACCTAGCAGCTTACCTCTACACTGTACGTGTGCAAAATTATCCACAATCCTTCTCTGTCCACTCTGTCGTATGCTTTTTTCAAATCCATGAATACCATAAACACCTTATGCTCCTTCTCACAAGCCTTCTCTTCTATCTGTCTCACTGCAAGTATTTGATCCACACATCCTCTGCCACTCCTAAAGCCACCCTGTTCATCACTCACTAGGACTTCTGATATCTCTCTTACTTCCTCGATAATAATTCTTCCATATACCTTTCCTACCACACTCAATAAAGTTTTGCCATGATAATTCTTGCACCCACTTAGGTCACCTTTATTTTTGTATAGGGGTACAATCACAGCCTTTTTCCACTCTGCAGGCACAGTTTCACTTATCCATGCCTTTTTACCTATCTCCAACAAGCACTTCATTCCACTCTCTCCACTACACTTAAGCATCTCTGAAAACACTTTATCAACCCCAGCTGCTTTTCTATTTTTCAGCCAGTTCATAGCACACTTCACCTGTGTGAGTGTCACATCTCCTGGCACTGCCCTCCTTTTCTGCATCCCCCCTAAACCAGTCATGTTTACAGCCGCTCTGCTCTCTCTATTCCCATTCATCAGGCTTTCAAAATATTCTTTCCATCTGGTCTTTACTTCATCCCCATGGGTTAATATTCTATCACCTACATCCTTCACACCATCACATTTCTTTCTGCTTTCACTTCTACTTTTCCGCACCTCGTTCCAGAATAACTTCCTATTTCCTGAGTAGTTCGCATTCAATTTTCTTCCTAGATCACCATTTACCTCCTTCTTTTTCCACTTCATTAGTCTCTTTAAGTGTTTCTTGCTCTCAATATATTCGGTTCTTATTTCAGATGAACCCCTATCCTGTAACCAATTTAGCCACTTCTTCCTCTTTTCCTCCACCTCTCTCTTGACCTCCTCATTCCACCATGCCGTACCTTTCCTCTTTGTTGTTATTCTTGCCACACCACACACCAATTTAGCATTTCTAACTAAGCAATCCCTATATGCTTTCCACAGGCTGTCCAGATCCATTTCATTCCAGTTCACTGATTCTAACTCCTCCTCTACTTTGGTCCTGTAATCATCTCCCATTTCTTTGATCCTCAGCTTCTCGACTTTCAGTCCTTCTCCCTGACTGCTCCTCTCTCTCCTGATCCACCTCACTCTTCTCAGCTTGATCTTGCATACCACAATCATATGAACTGACAGACCTCCACATCGTCCTCTCACGCCCCTCGAATCAGCAACCATTCCCACCATCGACCTCTCTATGAGCACGCAATCAATCAGGCTTCTTTGAACATGATACCTGTTCCCTCTATACCATGTATATTTATGTGCATCTTTGTTTGAAATACGAGTTACAAATGCACAACTTCCTCTCCTGACACATATCCTTTAGTCGCTTCTTATTATCATTTTCTCCTGGTACTCCAGAACAACCCAGTATGTCATCCTCAGGACCAGTGCCTACTCTTCCATTCATATCCCCCATCTTGATCACCTTGCAGTTCCTGGGCATTTCTCTCACTACTTCATCCAGCTCATCTTAAAACCTGTCTTTCTTTCTCTCACCCAAGTCCTCACACGGTGTATATGCTACAATCACTGCCAATTTCACCTTCTCAAACTTGAACCTGACATACATACACCTCGAGCTGACACATTTGTAGTCTCTTATTCCATTCTGCCACACCTCATTCATCAATAAAGCAACTCCTTCCTTGCATCTTCCTCACCCATTCATTCCCGAGCTTAAATATTTCACATCCTCCCACTCCTCCACTTCACACCCTTTCATCTTCGTTTCACACAATGCCATTACGGCATATCTCCCACTCTTGAACACATTCACGACTTCCATCCTCTTGCTCTCCTCATTCACACCTCTCACATTCCACAATATGGGCATATCTGCCCATTTGGTTGGGGCCCTGGGCAGGAATTGGGCCCTCCGTCGGTCTCTGAAATGACTGCCACTGTGTCATATAATTATGTTAGTAGGATAACTGAGTGAGGTAAAAATCATAAAAGAAGGGGGGGGGGGACTGTGTATTCGTGCCAGTAAGCTGTAGTGGTCATTTAAACAGTAAGTTCTGAATACAACTTTCTCTTTCACTCACTTGTCACCTAAAATGAGCACAGTATATTTTGTATTTACTTGATTCAATATTACGGTTCCATCAATGTTATGGGCGTGAGACTGGATTCAAACTGCCTGCCATCCCTAACTCATATACCAACAAACCTGACGTCACTGCTTTTCCAGTGTGATGTAACTTTCTGTTTTCCTTTCAATTCCCCCTTACATCCTACTAAAACTGAATTATTAAAAACAAACGAAAGCAAGATACCCATCGTATTCGATAAACCTTTCTCTCATATTAAATTCATACTGCCAAATTAACTAAGGAAAATGATGGTCAATGGAATTTTCCCTTGTCTCATCCTTGTAGCGGGTTCCCATCGCTTTTTTTTATAACATGACATGGAGCAGAGCTGGGCAGGATGCCTCTGACACTTATACTTCCCATGAATCTTAGGTCATTTTACCATCCTAAAGAGGGCACAGGTGCTGGGGGATGAAATTCCCGGGTAAGATGTTTCAGTGGAAACACCATGCCTTATACTTACCTCACCACACCTACCTCTAAGCCCTACCTCATGCACCCCACTCACTGTTGTCTTTAGTATTCCTAGTATTTTTCAGTAATGGTGGTCCTAAGAGGAGAATGTGTCTACGTTATAAGATTGTAACTTAGATTTTAGTAAGATATATTTTAAGGAAATTAGGTGTTATACCACTTTTTTTGTTATGCAGGCAATAATGGGACTTGATGGTACAGTTTGTGCAGTTACTTGGTATATTAGTGGCAGTCGGCATGAAAGGGAAAACGGCACGTTGTTAACCCTCACCGCCATTACTTTTGCACTAGAATCATCAACTACTTCTCCACAGTTCTCGTGCATTCTCGAGGGAGCAACAGTTACACAGTTACCAACTCGGAGATATCCAAAACATGCCAGAGTTTTCTTGCACTACATAACACTCTAAATTATTTAGCACAGAAACTGAGATAAACATAATCTAACAAACATTACATTAATGAAACATTAAAGAGCAAAAGAGCACAAAAATTAAGGTACAACTTACAAAATAACTACGCTCACAAACAGCAGGCTAACTGGCATCTCTTGACTCGCAATGGTAAAAACATGAGGAACACTGAGAAACTTCCAGTAAATCCTGCTTCTCAATAATACTGTTAAGAAGCAGGAGTGCAAGCTGGGTGGTACTGGAAAATTTCCGATTGATTTCACCTTTTCAGTTGCTAACCAGTTACCAGGTAGCCTGCTGTTGTGAGTGGAGATCTTTTGTAAAGTTATGCATTATTTTTTGTCTATAATGATTTAGCTGGATGACTGTTTGTTAAATGACGAATTTAATTTCAGTTTGTATGGTAAAGCATTTAGAGATACACATAATGTATGAAAGCCCTGGAACATTTTGGATGTCTCAGACTTGGAATTGTTGTCACTAGTCGTACCTACAACAGTCGAGTAGCAAGAAAGGTTATAAAAGATTGAGGGAGAGAATAAAGGAGTTTTCAGTCAGTTCTACTTGCAGCCTTGTGAAGTTAATGTAGTTCTTGAGTTATGAAGCAGACAACATAATTAATGGAAAAAAAAAAAACATGAGATGCCTGTGTTATTATGACACCTGAGTTAATCTTGTGTACATTGAAAGGCTGACCCTATGAAGAACGATTCACTGGGCAACGTCCGTCCTTCCTATGCTGAACTACTGGTGTTGGAGCCTGTGGCAGTGTGGGACGAGGACATAACAAGTGGTGTCAGAAGGTGGAGTAGAAAAGTGCTGCAGTAAATCGAATCTTCCATATGGATCCAAACGGTGTACAGACAAGAAGCCAAGCTAGGCAGGAGGAGGCGTCTCTGGCTGCAATCATGAAGTTACTACAAACACAAACTGAAGGACAGAAAGAACTCAGTGAATAACTAAAAGTGCAATGTGAACAACTACAGGCACAAAGTGAAGAACAGAAGGAACGATACGAACAGCTGCAAGAGGCATTACAAGAACAACAGGAGCTCCAACTGAGGAAGCAGTAACAGGTAGATGCTTTCATGGGGAAAGTGACAGAAGAACAGCAACAGTTGAAGGAGAAAGTATACACTGAGCTACAGCAGCAGAAGCGTCAGGTGAGCAATAATGTAACAGAGTGCAAACAGCATGTAGACAAGTAGTTGAAGATAATTAGTGAAAGAATTGCGGCTGTAGAAAAATCTTATGTTGCTCAGTCCCAGGTTAGTGTACAGGGAGCATATGAACAAAATGGATGGTGTATGGTGAATCTTGACGAATCCCAAGCATGTAAAAGTAGCTTTACAGGGCTGAATAATAAAAAAGTTGAAGTTTCAAGTCATGAACTTAATTATGCTGCCCCAGTTTTTAGGCCCCACACCAGTGAAGTTTTTATAAATGAATGAAACTTAACTTATTAATCACTAGTCTGGCCAAGATTCAATCTCAGGCTTCCATGCTCCAAATGAGCGCACGTTACCACTGAGTCAAACGGAGGATCCATGCTTTGGCTACGGGCAATGAGGGCATTTACTGACTCCATTACACCCCTCTCTTTTCCCCTTGGTGATTAATTCGGTGAGTTTTGAGCACATGTGGTAGCGAAGCATTCAAAGTCGTTATTGGGGACGCTCAAGACCACACCAAACAGCTCATCCCCACGATGAAGGATAATGTCAGCTAATCAAGGAACAACATCAAATTGCCAACCAAGCCAGGCCTCACAGCCCACACAGCTGCCAACCAATGTAAAAATCGAATGAAACTTAATCACTAGTCTGGCCAAGATTCAATCTCAGGCCTCTGTGCTCCAAATGAACGCAAGTTACTGCTGAGCCATAGCTTTGGCTATGGACAACATGGGAATATACTGACTCCCTTACAAAGTTCATGATTATAATGAGGGTCCAATTAAAAGAAACCTCAGGAATTTTATGGTAAAGTATCTTGGGAAGCTAACCGTGTGCCGTTTGAGTTATTTGCTGATCAGATTGGTTGGAAAGATAGGCAGAGGGCAGTGCAGCTTGCTGCTAGCCTCAAGGGTGCTGCAGTGGAAATTCTTGGCCAGAAATCTGTGGAGGAGAGGAAGTGTTATCAATCCTTAGCAGAAGTGCCGGAGCATAGATATGGGATCATGTACCAGACTGAGGTTTATGAAGCAAGATTCTGGAACCATATACGGGATTGTGGCGAATCAACAGCTTGCTCATGACCTGGAGAGTATGGTACACAAGGTGTTCCATGGAGCAGCACCTAAGCTGTTGGCTGTTTTTCTGAGGGACCAGTTCATTGATGCTCTTGACAGTGCAGAGTTCAAAGTGTAAGTGCATCAGGCACAACCAAGAAGCATGCAGGAAGCATTTACCAGAGCTCTACAATTGGAGTCCTACATTAGGTCCAGTACATCCAGTTTGCAGGTAGACCATAGTGCAGGATTTTAAGCAAGGAAAGGGCAGGAACGTGAAGCACAGAAATTTCATGAAAGTTGCAGGTACGAGTATTGTGAGAAGCCAGGACATATGATAGAGGACTGTTACAAGTGAAACAAGGAACACAAGATCAGAGGAGGTAGCTGGTTCTACAAGAAACCAGGACGCAAGAAGGAGGATTGCCACACATGGAAGAAGGAGCATGAACAGATCAGTGCAAGGAAATCTGTTATTGCAAAAAAGGATGTTGGACATGTGGTGCGGTGTGACATTTCGATTTTAATTTCTCAAAGAAGAAAAAGGAGCATAAGAACAAGCTGCAGAAGGACAACTGGCTCACTGGCTCGGGAAGCTGAACGAGCACAACCATGAGTTGCAGCAATGTCCTGGGTAGGTACATGGCAATGCTGATAGCCTAAGTCGTCGGCCTTGTGACCCAGTTTGCAAGCAGTGTAGTAGGAAAGAAGCCATACTACTGTGACAGGGACAGTGTCAGCTGAAGCAGGCCTGAAAATGATGCAGATGGAGGATATAGATTTACAACCAGTGCTAGTGTGGTTGCAGCAGAGTTCAGTGCAACCATTTTGGGAAGAGGTTTCCATGTTCAGACCTGCAACTAAGAGCTACCGGAGTCAGTGGGATTTTCTTTGTATGAACAACAGGCTCCTGGAGCATCAATGGGGGACATCCGATGTCATCAGCAAGTATTGGCAACTGATGGTTCCTAAAAAAAAAATGAGGTCTGAGGTTTTACAATAGTCTCATAACCGAATCGCTAATGGACATCTAGGAGTGAAGAAAACTTTTAGTCAGCTGTGACAGAGATTCTGCTAGACCATCATGCATCAGGATATCGAAGAGTGGTGTTAGGGCTATGATGTATCCTGTGTCAAGAAGGGACCCAAGAAACGTGGTTGTGCCCCTCTTCCACAGCACCAAGCGGATACACCTATAGAAAGAGCCGCAGTGGACATTGCTGGACGTCTGCCACTCACTGAAAAAGGAAACAGTTATTTATGTGTTGCCATGGACTACTTCACAATATAGCCAGAAGCCTATGCCATCCCCGATCAGGAGGCCGCAACTGTGATGGTTAGCCTATTCTTCTGTTGTTTTGGGAGGCTACAAGAACTACATTCAGACCAGAGTAAACTTCGAGTCTACTGTGTTCTGTGAGCGCTGCAAGTGGAGATCAAGAAGACCAGGACGATTCAACTAAGGTCACAGTCAGATGGGACGGTGGAGAAATTTATCTGGACCTTGGGACAAGAACTGGCCAAGTACTGTGTAGAGGAACAGATGGAATGGGATCAGAAGCTACCTGCATTACTGATGGCATATCGGTCTGCATCCCACGGGTCTACCAGCTACACCCCTGCAAATCTGATACTGGGCCACGAGTTACGATTGCCAGATTGGGAAGACCACCTGGTGAGGAGCTGCCTACAGACACCACCATCTATGCAAAGCATCTTCAAGAAAGACTGGTTGAGGTACATCATCATGTTCAAGAAGCTCTGAAGTTTTCTGGTGAAGTGATGAAGGACAAGTATGGTGCCAAGGCAAGTGAGGTGAGCTTCAAGGATTGTGACAATGTTTGATTATACAATCCTCAGTGGAAGATGGGACAGTCGCCGAAGCAGCAGAGCCCACGTGACAGGCTGTACACTGTGATGGACTGCCTGTCAGACTTTATGTACCAGATTCGGGGAAGCAGGAAGTCTCACCCAAAGGTGGTACAAGTGAATCTTCTGAGGCAGTACCACGGGCCAGAACGGTACAGATAGGATGTCCCCAAAGAATCATGCATACCTGTAGCCGATGATGTTGAGGAGGACTGAGAGCTGAAGCACATGAGGATGGTGACACTTTCCACAGGGAACAAGGGAATCAGGAAGAGGACCAAATCATTCCCAGAAGAGGACTGTGAGGAGGAGCAGGGACACCGTCAGAGCGGCATAAGAGAAGACCTGATTAGTAGAAGAAGTATTTTGTGTAAAATTAATTGTTTAGTTTGGATTAAGGATTATGCTTGTAACTATTTTGTAGTGATATCGGGGCGACAAAAAGGACTAGAGATGGAGTAGTGTTAGGAAACAGGAGGACTAGCTTGGTAGTATTAGAAAATTCCTGATGATTCATACCTTTTCTGTCGTTAGTCAGAGTTGTCAGGTATCCTGCTGTTGTGGGCAGAGGCATTTTGTAAAGTTATGCATTAATTTTATTTTTCTCTCTCTCTATAATGTATTATCTGGATGATTGTTAAATTATGTAATCTAGTTAAAATTTGTAATTTGACTTCAGTTAGTATAATAAAGCATTGATATATACGTAATGTAAGAAAGCTCTAGAAGACTTTGGATGTCTCCGACTTGGAGCTGTTGTAGTAGGATCACCCAGAACGACTGAGTAGCAAGGAAGGTTATAAAAGGATGGGCGAGAGATTAGAGGAGTTTTCAGTCAATTTTGCTTGTGACCTTGTGAAGTTAGTGTAGCTCCTGAGTTGTGAAGCAGACAGGGTAATTACTTGGAAAATAAAGACAATGAACTTGAGAAGCCTGTGTTATTACGACACCTGAGTTGATCTTGTGTACATTGAAAAACTGACCCAGGGAAGTACTACCGCCAAGGTAACGGGTGACTCAAGGAATAGCCTGGATTCCATTTTCTCTCCTAGGCCTTGGTAGCTGGTTACACATCTTTCTGCCTCAAACACCAGAGGTCATCAGGCTGCTCTCTTTACACAACACACATCCACATTATATTACATTACCTTAAACCAGCTATCCTCTCCTCCCAAAATACTGATCTTGTCACTACATATTATACACATTCCACAGCACATCCCTGCTCTCCCCCCCATAAAAAGAACCATGGCTGCTGCTATACTGGGAATCCGTGCGGTGGTTTCTCGGGTGACCACCACCGGCAGGGCTGGGTCACCTGCACAGGGCCCTCCCAGTCTCATCAAGCGACTGTGCCACCTCCAGTGTTGCGGCGCCCTAAATCTGCTCGTCAGTACAGTAAAATTTTCTTTTGCAGTATTAGGGGACTTCACTCCAACATCAACTCTGTTCAAAATTTCCTCCAGTTTGAATCCCCTGATCTGATCTGCTATTTTTGACAAAGACACAAGTAAACTCCATCTCTGATTTAGCTAGATTTAATTTTCTTGGTCATATCTTGATTCAAAATTTCAAACCCAAAGGAGGCATAAGTTGCCTTGCTAAATCAGAAATTGCCTTGGAGGAGATTACTAGACTTAATTGTCCTTGTTTCGACTATTCCTTATACAAATTTAATTCTTTTGGTAAAATTAGGTACAGGTATTTCTGTTCTGTTTATCGTTCCCCTAATGCCCCTCCACAGCCGAGTTTATCTGACTTTCTGTCTTCACAACTAAGTGTCCTCAACATTAATATTGCATCAGGAATTACTATTCTGGGTGATTTTAATGTCCATAATGTCGAATGGCTCACTTATTCAGCCAGAACTGATGACTTTGGTCTTGAATGTGAGCTATTTGCAGACTCATTTAATCTCACCCAGTTAGTCAGTCAACCCACCCATGTACCAGACAACCCCGATCAAAATCCCCTCCTATTGGACTTGTTTCTAACAACCAATTCAGATAATTATAATGTCGAAGTAAAGTCCCCCCTCAGATCCTCGGATCATTGTCTGATTCAAGCCACCAGTTTAACACCTACCTCACCCTCCTGCTCTGAACCTTTAGTGATGACTAAATGGCACTACGACGGGACAGATTGGGAGGGACTTCAAAATTTTCTCATGGATGTTCCTTGGACCTCCTTTTTCTCCCAAGATGCAAATTCCACTTATGCATCCATACCTCAATTTTTCCAGTCTCTTGGAAAGAAGCAAATATCCATCCTGTTCCTAAAAAGGGGGCAACTTCTGATCCCTCAAACTATAGACCAATTGCAATAACTTCTGTTCTCGGTAAAGTTTTTGAGACACTAATTAACAAACACATAGTCAAGCATCTAGAAATCAATAAATTAATCAATGATTGGCAGTATGGATTTAGACAAGAACGTTCAACTGTAGATATTCTTTGCCTTCTTACCCATGAGCTTAACAAAACAACAGAGCAACATGGTGAAACACACACAGTAGCACTTGATATTTCAAAAGCATTTGACAGAGTATGGCACCAGGCCTTATTGTCTAAGATGTCACACTATGGCCTTGCATCACTGGTTCCTGTAATTTCTTCTTACCTTCATAACAGAAAAATACGGGTCATGGTAGATGCAACTTATTCTCAGTTTCATTCTGTAAATGCTGGCGTATCTCAGGGATCAGTGTTGTCGCCAACCCTCTTTCTCATTCATATTAATGACCTCTTATCTGTCACGCACAACCCAGTACACTCTTATGCTGATGGCTCGACCCTTCATAGTTCTTTCACATTTAATACCTCCTTTACACAATATATTATAAATTCCCAAATAAACACAGCAATTTCTCTGAACCAGGACCTCTCTAAAATTAATCAATGGGGACAAAAAAATCTGGACTCATTTAATCCTCAGAAAACTAAATACATTAATTTCTCCAATAGAAAGAATCCCTTAGACTCACACAATTTTAAATGATGTCAATATTCCCATATCTACTACACTTGATAACCTAGGTGTTACTCTAAACCCCAACCTAAGTTGAACAGCTTATGTTAAATCCCTTGCTAAAAATTGTTTAAAAAACTGGGGCTTATGTACAGAGTTCGTGAGTTCTTCACTGACGAGCAGATGGCCACATAATACAAAAGTCATGTGTGTTCTCAGATCGAATACATTTCACCACTGTGGAGTGGATATGGAGCAGTTGCACTGAGGCAGTTAGAGAAAATTCAAAATAAAGCCAGTAGATTAATCAATAATCCTGCCATAACGCAGGACTTTCCTCCATTATCAGTAGGTAGAGATGTTGCTTCTTTAGCATTATTTTATCGATATTTTTATTGTAAGTGCTCTGACGAACAGACTTCAATTGTGCCTCCCCTTCACATTTTCTCCTGAAATACTCAGGCAGCTGGGAGCGCCCATGAACTCACACTCCCCCACAATGCAGAACCTCTGCTTTTCAAAATTCATTTATCCCCAGAACTACTACTCTCTGGAATTCACTTCCTGGGAGTTGCTTCCCACATACATCAATCCACTTGAATTTCAATCCAATTGTTATAAGTATTTTATGAATGGAGGATGTCTTTAGGCACATGGACTTATTTTTTTCCCTTTCTTTTTCCTTCCCCCATTCATTATCAAAAAATAAAATAAAATAAATTGATTCACTGGGTGACGTCCATCTTACACTGATCTACTGCTGTTGGATCTTGTGGCAGTGTGGGATGAGGACGTAACAGTATTTTTGAAATCCCCAAAATGGGGATGTTGGCACGTTGCCCTATGATATTTATCCATGTTCATACACGAATAAGTAAGTTTCAGATCTAGTAAGACATCACTGCCTTACAGGCTGAAACAAGCTGATAAATTGCCGCAACTGGACTTCCCCAAGATATGTTGTACAAGCTCATTGGCTCTGCCTTGAGTATGAGTACATACTGTATTTATCTTTTTCAGATGCAGATCCCATGAGCCTGCTGACAATAGAAACAACAAAATTTTGGATACAAAATGTGGATACTGTGTAGTACAAATGGCTATCCATACAACTTCTGCATCTACTGGACTGTGGTAATGATAGTGACAGTAAGTCACCTCTGGAATCCTATGTTTTCAATTAAATGTTGCAGCCAGTTGATACTATAGGGCATACCAACAGTAGCGTACCTAGAGGGGGCGGGAGGGGGATGGTCAGCCCCGATTGACAGCCATTGGGAGGGGTGCCATTTAGTTGATTGGTAACTTTTTCATTTCACTGTTTCAAGGTTTTTAGTATTTCTATCAGAAACTAGACCGAAAGTAAATGGTTCTGTGCTGTGCACGATGATGCAATATAAGTCATAATCCTTGCAATCTGAAGAGTAACCGATGATGCAACATGACACAACGTCCCTATAAATGGTCGTAGAAACTTTTCCTGTGGATGGATTTGCATCAAAGTTGGTTGAGTCAAAGCTAAGGGTTGCCAGGTCCAGGGGAAATATATGGCAACAGCCGGGACTTTATCAGAAGGGTAAGCGGCCTATATATAACTCAGTATTGTCCTGTCAGGCAGGCTGGATGGCTGTGTGAGCGTGCGGCCGGGCATTTAAACCCACGTTTGGCTACTACTGCACTGTCCATACCTTACATTTGTATAGTGGTACTGTGTTGTATACAGTGCAGTGTGCTTGTGAAGTACGTTAATAAGTGTTTCTTTTATATTTTCAGAGAAAGCCAAATTTTAAAATTCCTAACTGATTTTTACCGTTCCCTTGCTATTGTTACATTACACTAAACCTGAAAAATGTCTTGCAAGTGCTTATCTGAGAAAGATTACATGAAATACTTATTCATTGGAAGTATGAGTGAAGAAGGCATTGAAAGTGAAATTGAAAATGAATATGTTGAGGAGGAGAGAGTGAGAAGCAGGAAAGCGGGGGTGAAATATGACCCTACGAGTGATGTGGGCAAACCCACGGTCAAGGCCACCTTGATAAGCACTGTAGAGAGTGGTAGTAGCACCATCACTATCACAATTCCTTTCATCACTGCCACCACTGGTCCTATCATCACTGTCACGACTGGTGCTACTACATCTCCTACTGCCATCAGATGACATTTTTCACCACTCCAGAGACAACCATATCGAAAGCATACAACAATAAATCACATTGCAAACACACACACACACACACACACACACACACACACACACACACACACACACACACACACACACACACACACACACACACGCACAGACAGACAGACAGACAGACAGACACACACACACACACACACACACACACACACACACACACACACACACACACACACACACACACACGCACAGACAGACAGACAGACAGACAGACAGACAGACACACACACACACACACGCACAGATAGACAGACACACACACACACACACGCACAGACAGACACACACACACACACACAGTCACTTACACATCACAAATGCTCACACACACACTCAGGCTGTGATTGTACCTGTCCTTCTCACTGCAACTCCATTTCCTCTCAAGAAATACTACAACACTGCTAGAGGACGTGAGTAACCAGCTTATTTGTCTAGTTTTTATACTATTGTATTGTAAGGTATAAAATGTGTGTTTACTATATATTTCTCATGGGGAAAATGTGGTGCATTTCATTGCTATTCTCTCAGTCATTTTACTTGTAAAGTATAAGTCGCATAAAAAAGCTGAATAAAGTTTGTCCAAGCTGATGATTTCCTATGCATACTTTTGTAAAGCAAAGTAACCTATGTGTGAAAATAAATGGGGAAAAGTTACGAACGGCGAACATACTCAGCCTACCGGCCTGAGTGTAAATGATG
Organism: Coenobita brevimanus; assembly: GCF_032717465.1. NCBI lineage: Eukaryota > Metazoa > Arthropoda > Malacostraca > Decapoda > Coenobitidae > Coenobita > Coenobita brevimanus. Next base: position 13,855,276 of record NC_136975.1, on the reverse strand, counting down.
TCACAGCGTAAACCACGCACAACCCATCATAACTTTTCAAAATACATATTCTCCTTAGCAATAATGGTTATAACACTGTGAATTATATCATGGGCTTCCTTACCCTTTGGACTACAAAACTGGATAGAATTTACATTTGAGTTTGTTACAGTGTCACTAACAACATACGATATAATAAACAAATCAGGCATTCTTAGGCGATTTTTTTAGTGTTTTTTCGATTTACTCGAAAACTATTGGACGTATCAACTTGAAACTTTCACGGATGAAAGATCGTGAAATTCTGCATATAGACATGTCCTTTGCAGCTGCGCATCATGGGAAAAAATTTTCACGGTGATGTTGGGAAGCTATGAGAAGCTAGATTTCACTTAAAAAAGGTTTATTCAGCCTTCCTTTAAGTACATTTATTCACCTGTTTTCTGTGTTTTCTTTCTTATAGTATAAAAATCAATGAAGATGATGGGAAGATAATTATAACAATATAAGCACTTTCCGGGGATAAATAGGGCCATAGACATTTTTTTCTTGCCGCGCACGCAGACCCAGCCTGAATGAGGTTTTCGTTAGGTGCATGGAACCGAAGCTTATTGGAAACTTATGGCGCAGAAGGGGGTTAATATTCATTAAACTTGAATTCTTAAACTAGGGGAAAACTATTAAAAATATATTTATATGCTTGTATGACAGTGCCTTTCTGAGGAACTACTCACGAGCTTACTCGAACCAAAAGTTTTGGCCTACATATTTATCTGCAGATCTGCAGATTTTAAAGTCCATAATCTGATTGTCAGAGTTTGTAAGTTACATGATTACATGTGTTTATTGTATACACTTTTGCTTCTTTTTCTGTACGGTGGATGAATTGTTGGATATAAAATTAGTTATATATTTCAAGTACTTTCTTTGATGAAATGCCTGATAAAACCATTAAACGATTTAAATATTATGATGAAATTGTGTCTGTGAATTTCGTGCATGTATGTGCTCAGATGGTGAGTACACGATTGTAAACATGGGAAAGTGAACCTACTGAGCCTTGTTGGTGGCTGGTCAATGTGTGCTCCCTAAATCGCTATTAATTCTCCCCAGCATTACTGGACTTGCTTCCAGGAATGGCTAAAGATCTCGACTTCTGGTTTTAGGTATTGATGAAATACTTTTGGAAAAGATAAATGCTCAGTCACTATTAGTTGTTACCGAGGAAGACATACGGGCTGGTGAGACGTGTTTTAAAACTGAATTTTACTGTCATCCTACTCCGGCATCAAAGCTATTTTGCTATATATGATTTCAGGAAGGTTGGAAGCTGACATATATATATATATATATATATATATATATATATATATATATATATATATATATATATATATATTCTGGTTAGTACTTGGATGGGTGACCGCCCGGGAACACCAGATGCTGTTGGCATAACGTTCTCCCTACGTGTCAAGTGGGGTTGGTGGAGGAATAGTGCCCCTCCCTGTAAAACAATTAACTCTAAGCCCTTGGCCACCCCGTTTGGGATACATGGCGTCTGGCAATGAATGAAAATGAAATATATATATATATATATATATATATATATATATATATATATATATATATATATATATATATATATATATATATATATATATGTATGTATATATATACAGACACACACACACACACACACACTACGCTTCCTTTTCAAAATTAAAGAAGAAAAATGGCACACATTAACCATGCCTCAGAGTCCCCAGAGGGGGGAGGAGAATAAATGCTCTGACCATCCGCCCCTCTCTCGGTGACGACACAATAAGATGCCTGGAACCACTGTCTGACTCATTTCCTCATTTCTGCAACATTCTTGGGCTTCTCCCTAACTTTCTGTCTGTTGAACACCACCTCTCCTCCTCTAAACCTCACCTTCTCTTCTTAACCGAGACTCAGCTGTCTGAGGCAACTGACAGCAAACCCTTTTCTGTATCATCCTACTTTCTCTATACTCATTTCAAAGCCAAAGGTGGCTGTTCTGTATATGTATGGAACGACTTATTTTGCTCTCGTGTTCCTGAACTTGGCTTTTCTGAATTCTCTACTCTCTGGCTTCGGCTCTTCTGTCATTCTCTCACTAAATATATCTGCACTGTTTACTTATCCCCTAATTCTACTGACTATCAAAAATTCTTTGACTTACTTCTACGATGGAACACATTCTATCCATATCTCCTTTCTCTGAAATCTCCATTCTAGGAGATTCCAATGTACACCACCACCTTTGGCTCTCCTCTCCCTTCAATGATCCACCTGGTGAACAAGCCTTCATATTTTCTATCCTTTAATGACCTACAGCAGCTTGTACAGCACCCTACCCGTATCCCTTACTGCCTTCATAAGAGCTCCAACGTACTCAACCTCTTCCTGACAACTAATCCTTCGGCTTACACTGTTAATCTTTCCTCTCCATTGGGCTCCTCCGATCACAAATTTATTACCTTAACCTCTCCTATCGCTCCAGTATGGCCTGTGGACCCTCCAAAGAAACGTCAACTGTGGCACTTTGGAGCTGTGGATTGGGAGGTCCTCAGGCAGTACTTCTTTGTTTTTCCCTGGAATGATTATTGCTTCCATGGCTGGGAGCCATCTGAGTGTGCCTTGTGGATTATGGAGGTTATTCTCATTGGCATTGAAGCATACATTCTGTTCTCATATCCTTTGACTCATGCAAGAAAGCCTTTGTTAATCACGCTTGTTCTAATGCTGTCCACAACAAGGAGAGGGCCTATAAAAGGTACCTGAGCCAACCCACTCCTGAATCACATCTTCTTTATGTTTCTGCTCAGAATCGTGTTAAGTCTGTTCTTCGCTTTGCTAAAAATAATTCCACCCGTACTAAATGCTTTCAACTTTCCGACTCAAATTCTCCTTCTGGCACCTTGTCAGAATCTTTATAACAACTTTACCTCATCATCCTTCTCTTCTCTATTCTACTCTGATGGGTCTGTAACTATTTCTTCTACTGATAAAGCAGATCTCTTTGTTCAGACTTTCTCCTGCAATTCCACCTTAGACCATTCCGGTGCTGTCCCTCCATCACTTCCCCCCTCTGATTTCCTCATGGCTGACATTAAAATTTCTTCAGCTGATGTATTTTCTGTCATTACTGGCCTTAATACTAACAAGGCATATTGGCCTCCTCTAAACCTCACCTTCTCTTCTTAACCGAGTCAGCTGTCTGAGGCTTTCACTTTTACATCCTGCCTAAGTAAACTCTTTCGCCTTTGTCATTCAACATGTACCTTTCCTTCTTGCTGGAAATTTGCCCTCATTCAGCAAATCCCAGAGGAGGGTGACCATTCCCAACCCTCTAATTGTCGTCCAATTGCTTTAACATCCTGTGTCTCGAAAGTTTTTGAGTCAATTCCTAACAGAAAAATTTTAAAGCATCTTTCCTAACACAACCTTCATTCTGATCGTCAGTATGTATTCCGTCAGGGATGCTCCACTGATCTTCTCACTTGCCTTTTAAACTTCTGGTCGTCCTCCTTCAGGGACTTTGGCGAAAGCTTTGTCATTGCATTTGGCATCGCAAAGGCTTTTGATCAAGTCCCACATAAATCTTTAATTTCCAAACTGCACTCTTATAGTTGCTATCCTTCTCCCTGTGCCTTCATCTATAGCTTCCATTCTGATCATTCTATAGCCGCTGTTGTAAACGGCCATCATTCGTCTCCTAGATCTATCAACAGTGGTGTTCCTCAGGACTCTGTCCTATCACCAACTCTCTTCCTTTTTTTCATCATTGACCTTCTAAGCTATACATTTAACCCCATCCACTCGTACGCTGATGATTCAACCCTTCACTTTTCTATTCATTCCTGCAACGTCCATCTCAGCAGGGATGAGGCTATGGCACACCTAATATCTAACTTGGCTTGTATCTCTGACTGAGATATAAATAATTTTCCTACTTTTAATGCATCAAAGACTCAGTTTTTACACCTATCATACTGATAAAATCTTCCACAGGAGTACCCACAAATGTTTCAAAATATCCAGCTCAATCATGCATCATCCTTGAACATGCTGTGGGTTTCATTCACTTGAGACTAATCTTGAAAGATCATATTGCATCTCTTGTAAAATCTGCTTCCAAGAGATTAGGTGTGCCAAGCCGACTCCGTACCTTCTTTACCCCTGCACAGTTGTTGACATACATGAGTTTTGTTCTCCCCTGTGTAAAGTACAACTTTTATGTGTGGGGAGGCTCTCCACATACAGCTCTTCTTAATAGGGTGGAGTAAATGGCGTTTCGTCTCATTAACTCTCCTCCTCTTACTGGCTCCCCTCAACCACTGTCCCTTCACCACACTGTTGCATCTTTATTTCTTTTCTACCACTACTTCAGTGGTCACTTCTCTACTGAACTGACTGCTTGCATCCCTCCACGGGTGTGTACCACCCGTCTGGCAACAAACTCTCATTCCTTTTCTGTCCACCTCTCTAATGCAAGAGTTGAGCGTTACTCCCAGTCCTTCATTTATGCAACATGTCACCTCTGGAACTGTCTCCCTCTGTCTGTATTTCCTACTTCCTATGATCTCCAGTCTTTCACATGAAATGTTTCCAGGCATCTCGAAATGACCGGATCTTGAATTTGGCTCTCTTTTGTGTTGTTTTTGTCTTTTTCTTGGAAGGAACGGTTTGTGGGCTCCTAGCCTTTGGTTCTTTTTCGTCGCATATATATATATATATATATATATATATATATATATATATATATATATATATATATATATATATATATATATATATATATATATATACAGTAAAAATAAAATGTGTGTGTGTGTGTGTGTGATCGAAGAAAAACGATCGATATTGACCTGACATTGCTGCGCCATTGGTCCGCCATTGCAAAACAGTCAAACCACCTACACACAATGTTGCAGTAGTAAGCATAGCTGAACAGTAAGTCCGCTCACAGACACGGCCGGGACCTCACTGAAGCACAAGGGGTGCTGTGACTACGCCTAGCGGCAAAAGGCAAAAGTGCAAACGGTTGGCTTTATAGAGAGATAGATAGATGGATTGACTGATAGACATATATATATATATATATATATATATATATATATATATATATATATATATATATGGGTGTGTGGGTCGAGCAGCAAATTCTCATCCCTTTTCTGTCCAGCTCTCTAATGCAAGAGTTAACCGTTACTCCCAGTCCTTCATTTATGCAACATGTCAACTCTGGAACTGTCTCCCTCTGTCTGTATTTCCTGCTGCCTATGATCTCCAGCCTTACAAACGCAGTGTGTCCAGGCATCTCGAAATGAATGGATCTTGAATTTGGCTCTTGTAATTTGTTTTTCTCTTGGAAGGAACTGTTATTGCGGGCTCATGGCATTTGGTTCCTTCTTCCTCGCATAAAATATATATATATATTTTATGTATATATATTTTATATATATATATATATATATATATATATATATATATATATATATATATATATATATATATATTGTTACATGTGTAAGAATGTATACATCTTATTGTGTATAATTTGCATGTATGTATAGTGCATGCGTGTCACTGGGCATGTGTGTTCATCAGTGCTGTGTATGCCAGCATCTACACACATGCACTCACTATCATGTTGTTGCCTGTTTAGTGCGTACACCTTTATATAATCTTAGTTCATTTTGTTTGCTCTCTCGACGCGGGTGTGATTTAAATTGTTTTTAATATCAGTGAGTTTTGGTAGAGCTTAAACTCACGACATAAAGATTTGTATTCTATCTATCTATCTATTGCCAGACTCCTCAATCCCGTTTAGGGTGGCCACAAACAAATCGCCTCCAAGTCGCCCTGTCCCCCGCCATTTCATTGCCCTGCTCCCAACTCACACACCCCCTCTCTCATAAACCTCTCTACCCCATCCCTCCATCTCATCCTCGGCCTCCCCTTCCCTCTTCCCCCCTCCACCTCACTCACATACACTCTCTTCGTCAGTCTTTCACCCTCCATCCTCTCCACATGGCCAAACCACCTCAGTGTGTTCCTCATAACGCTTCCTATCACATCCACATCAACACCACAACGCTCCTTTATATCCTCATTCGTCAGCCTGTCTCTCCATGTGACTCCACAGGCTCCTCTTAAATAACTCTTTTCCACTGCTCTCACTCTTGACTTGTGTTCTTCCAACAACGTCCAAGCTTCACTTCCATACGTTAGAGTTGGTATCACAGTACTGTCATATTAGTAAATTTTTCACTTCCATGCTCACTTCCCTGTTTCTTATCATTGCTTAAAAAAAAAAAAAAAAAACAGCAACCTTTCTTCCCTGCTGTACCCTTTCAAGCACTTCACCCTCCAAACCTCCATCCTTACTCATCACACTACCCAAGTACTTAATCGTACTCACATTTTCCAATTCCTCACCATGCAACCTCGCTGTACATTCACTGACTTCACCTCTCTCAAAGACCATCACTTTACTCTTCCTTTCATTCACCTTTAGATTCCGTTTCTTACACACTCTCCCAAACTCATTCACCAAGCCTTGCAGCTCCCCTTCATCTTCACTCAACAACACAGTATCATCTGCAAACAACAGGACAGGGAGTTTCCAAACACTATCCTCTCTCACCATGGCCACTCCAACATCCACTACCCTACCTTGTACCTCTTTTATTACCCCATCCATGTACAGATTGAACAACCATGGACACATGACACATCCCTGCTTCAACCCAACTTTCAAAGAGAAAAATTCACTTAGTTCACTATCCACACGCACTGCAGCCTACGCACCATCGTACATTCTCTTCACAGCATTGAACAACTTCCTATCTACTCAATATATTCTAAACACATTCCACAATCCTCATCTATCCACCCTGTCATATGCTTTCTCCAAATCCATGAATGCCGCATACAACTTCTTTCCGTTCTCTAGAAACTTTTCCACTAAAGATCTAAGAATGAATATCTGATCTACACAGCCTCTTCCCTTCCAAAAGCCTCCCTGTTCTTCTTCAACTAATTTCTCTGTTCTTTCTCTGTCAATAAGTATCCTACCATACACTTTTCCTATTATACAAAGAAGACAAATGCCCCTATGATTACCACACACTTCTTTTTCCCCTTTTCCTTTGTACAAGGGAATAATTATACCTGACTTCCAATCCTCAGGGACTCTACCTTCCTCCCAGGCCAATCTGCACGTCTTCCACATCCATTCTACTACTATCTCTCCCCCATGCTTCAGCATTTCACCAAACACTCCATCAATTCCTGGGGCTTTCCCCTATTTAACTTTCTTCATTGCTTCCACAACTTCTATCCTACTGATTTCTTCATGTCTTCTCACCTCCCTCCTTCTCCCAGCCATTCCCCAGCCACTTTTACTCGCAGTACTTCCATTCTCTATGTTCAACAATTCCTTAAAGTGTTCTCTCCATCTGCTCACTTTTTCTCCCTTCTTCACTAGTAATCTACCATACTTATCTTTCACCCCCCTGCTAACTTCACTTCCATCCTGTCTTACTCTTTTCACCTCTTTCCAGAACATTTTCTTACAGTCCCTCCACTTTACACTCAGATTCCTTCCAAATTCCTCATCCACTCTCTTCTTACTCTCTCTCTTACTAATCTTTTCACCTCTCTCTTTCTTTCTTCATATAACTCTCTCTTCTGCCTCTCAACTTCTTCCACACCCCTATTTCTCATCCATTCATTGTATGCTTTCTTCTTTTGTGCCACAGCCTGTCACCTCTTCAGTCCAGCACGATGTTCCTTGCACCCCCCTCCGTCTTCTCTCTCTTCCACTCACCACATCACGTGCTGTAAATATTTCTTCTGTGAATATCCTACACACACCTTCCACGTCTCCCATCCGCTCCAATTCATATTTGCCCAATCGTTCCTCCACTTTTCTCTTATACTCTGCCTTTTTCTCATCCTCTTGTAACCTTTCCACTCTCCTTGCAACTACTCCTTCCTCTCGTGTTTCCCTTCTATTCCTCCATCTTACTTGAATCCTAATTCTGGCCACCACCAAGTAGTGGTCAGAAAGTCCATTGCCCCAACCTCTATAAGCTCTTGCATCCATTACACATCTTCGCATCCTTTCGTTCACACACACATAATCAATCATTGCCTTCCTTTCATTCAGTTCACGACCCACCCTTCTCATCACTCGACATGTATACCTGTGGATCATTTTATGCCTGAAGAGAGTATTGGCTATCATCAACTCCCTCCCAGCACAAATGTCCACTAACGCACTCACATTCTCATCTATCTCAGCAGGCACACCCCACTCACCAACTATTCCATCCACCTTCACATTCCCATCTTTACCATTCATATTACCGATCAAAAACTCTCTCTCATTCCTTCCAAACTTTTCCATGCACACTTCCACAGTTGTCCAGAACTCTTCTCTCACTCTTCTAGCACGATCTTGCGTTGGCACATACACACACACACAATCGCCCACATTTGTATTCCAACTTTCAACTTTACCCACACAATCCTTGACCCAACTGATCCATACTCTCTTATGCTCTTCTTCCATCTTTTCCTCACGACTATACATACTCCTTCTTTTGCCCTCTCATTCTCACCTACTCCTGCACATATACCCCATCCATACTCCCATTCTCTCACACTTTCTCCTCTCCTTTTTGTTTCAGTTATTCCACTTACATCCACTTTAGCACCCTCAACCACCTGGACAATCTCTCTCTCTTTCACCTCATCATTAGCTCCTCTTACATTCCATGTACGGATTACCAATGTTGGATGAGGGAAGGGAGGAGAAATTAATTTGCCTAGCTCTTTTCTGTATATTTCTCATCTGGCCTCCAGCTGCGTGTTGACGCATGCACACAGTTGGGAGGTATATAAGGCGGAGGATTTTGAATGGAGACGGGGGGGGGGGACTTTTGATGCATGGTTGTGGAGAGTATAGACGTGTTTTTCTTGCTCTCCTCTAGCATAGGGCTGTCTCATCGGCATTAGTTTTTTTCTCTCCGCCACTAGGCTGTTTTTAAAATAAAGTTAGGGTTAGTTAGTACTCATTTTCCTCCCCTCCCTCTAGCTAGGTACAGTAGGTGTCTGTACTGTTATACTGAGTTTACCTTTGCTTATTGCCCACAGAGGGTCCCACCCACTGATCGCTCTGGGGCGTGAATCAACATGGTCGGGCCTCCCTGGAGTGGTCTGAGAGGGCAACCTCAGACTTAGGTGTGTGGTCCCTGGTTGTTTGTCCCTTGATCGTCTTTTCTCCTTCTTCCCATTTCCCCCGTTAGGGGGGGGTTACTATGGAGGACGCCCCTGCTGCCTTCCCCCCCTCAGGGGGGGAGGTAGCCCTGACCGACCCCCGACTGTCTCATGGACGGACTGCCCCCAGACAGAACGACCCCAGACTCGTTTGCCTCGTGATGTACCGGTACATAATGCGGAATATGTAATCATCACTGCACTAGGTTCCACTCCCTTGAGCAGTCTCAATCCCTTCATGATCAAGAAGGTTATTGCTGGCTGTGCTGGGGAGGTGGAACAAGTCAAAAAAAACTTGGGAACAGAGACCTCATAAAAACTTGTAACTCATCTCAAATTGAGGACTTGTTGAAGTTGCGCAAATTTCATTGCTATGATGTCGAAACCAAGATCCCAACATCCATGAATTCCTGCAAGGGGGTTATCACTTGCAGGGATCTCATGGTGATGAATGAGAAAGAGATCATAGACGAACTCGCTCAGCAAGATGTCATTGATGCTAAATTTATCACCAGATTCTCGGAAGGTGTCAGGACAAAGACAGCGACCATTGTTTTGACTTTCGGTAAAGTGTCACTGCCTAGCAATGTAAAAATCGGTTACGAAATTGTTCATGTGAGGCCATAAATCCCCAACCCTTTCCATTGTTTGAAATCCCAGTTATATGGGGGTGGTTCTAAGACTTGTTGGGCTTCCCAGCCAGTGTGTGGCAAGTGTGCAAGCGTCATGATGCGGAACGTTGCTCATCTGAGACGGTATGTTGCTTTTACGGCAAGGGTACTCACTCCACTTCCTCTAGGGATTGTCCCAAGTGGAAGGAGGAGAAGGAGGTATGCACAGTGAAAGAAACTGAGGGTATTTCCTACTACGAAGCTAGGAAAAAGGTGAAGGAGTTGCATGCAACTCCCATGCCGAATAGGTCCTATGCTTCAGCGGTAATGTCCCGTCCTGTGATGTGCTCTGTAGGGATGCAGACTGATCTTGTCCTTCTCCCTCCTGCCACTCACAGTACCTCTCCATCTTGGCCTCCCGTCCACACAAACTCTCTCACTGACATCCCTAAGGTTTCAACCTATTCTCAGGCTGCTGTTGCCTCTCCATCAGTAAGGCCTAAAGCGAAGCGTGACAAGTCTAGTAAAGGTAACATGACCACCCTCACAAAACAGTCTCATCCTCATGTTCTTCCAGTTCCCACTCCAGCGAAGGAGAGGAAGGTTAGCTCTTCCTCGGGGGAGTCAGGGAACCTAGTAATTGATGAAAAAATGGACGTTTCCATAAACAAGCACTGGGATAGGTCCCCCGGTAGTCGCTCGCCTGCCTGTGGGCGGCAAAAAAAAGGCAAAGCACACTGGCCCCCAACATAAATCTTAAACCGTCTCTTTCACTGTATTACAGTGGAATCGTAGAGGTATTGGGAATAAGTTACAAGATATAGCAATCTTGCTGTCAATACACAGCCCAGACGTTGTTTGTTTACAGGAGAAGCGCCTGGAGGATCACCCTGATCCTCCACAGTTCCAACACTACCACTCGTATAGAAGATATGAGGGTCACGGAGTTGCCATTTACACACACAAATCACACCCACAAGCGGAAGTGATTCCAAATTCTACTCTGGAAGCTATCGCGTGCAGAGTAAAATTTAATAGCACGTATCTGTCTATCTGCTATCTGTACTGTCCACCACATGGCCCCATTGATAGTGATGCTTTATATTCACTATTTGAACATCTCCCTGGAAATAAGTTAGTGTTGGGCGATTTTAACGCCCATCACTATCAATGGGGTAGCTTGAGGATTGATGGTCGTGGGGAGCAAGTAGCCGACCTAATACTACAGTGCAACCTCTGTCTTCTGAACGATGGTAGAGCGACTCGTGTAGATGATCGTACTGGTAACTTTTTGGCCATTGTCTTATCTTTGGCCTCCCCTGATATACATCAAGATTCCTCATGGGACCCTTACGACGACTCCTTGGGAAGTAATTATTTACCCATCTGTCTTTCTTAAACACGCGACATCGTTTCAGACCCTCCTCTTCCAAAATTTAACTATAAGAAAGCAGATTGGGGATCCTTCTCAAGGATCACCAATTTAGATATATCTGGGGAGACCATAGATGTTAAGGTAGAAAATACTGTATAACTACTTCCATATTACGTACAGTTGAGGCTGCTATTCCCAAGACTTTTACAGTTCATGTGAAGCATAGAGCACATTGGTGGACGCCGGATTGCCAACAAGCATTAAGAAAACGCAATAGGAGATACAGGATTTTTAATAGTCAGCCCACTGAGGAAAATTTTATTGTATACAAACAGGCAAGGGCTGAGGCAAGGAGAATAGTAAGAAGGGCCAAACGTGACTCCTGGCAGTCCTTTGTGTCCACGGTGACTCGTACAACACCATTAACCCGTCAGGTCCCGAGGTTTTCCGCACCTCTGACATCCCCCAATCCCGAGGTATTTTCGAAATTTTTTTTTTTGGCTAAAACTTCCGCTTTTGGTGAGAAACATCGAAAATTCATAGAGAAATCGCTCATCTGAGGTTTAAAATACTCGTTCTAGGTAGGAGTACCTCCTTACCTAACTGGGTTTTCTAACAGGCTGGCACCAAAGAAAGCGAGTTCTATGGGAGGGTAAGTATTTCACACAACTCATAAACGGTATTTATTTATTTACTTGGTACGAATTTATATGTAGTATACGAGTATAATGGTTTTCAAGGAGTAATATAGGCATTATAAGTATTGTTCCACTCACTAACTAATCACCATACCTGACCTTCTTTTGCCACATTACCTGATCATTATTTCTGACTGTTTCTTCTTCTAATGCTATGTAATCTTTGTCATCCACATTGTCATCGATTGGGGAATCACTCTGGCCCTGAATATCTTTACTGGCCAGGTCACTGGTAACAGGTGATTTGCCGAGACAATGGCGTGGGGGGGGAGGGGGAGGTTATGCGGTGTAAGGCATTGTCCCTGCTTGGCATCTTGTAGAGGAATAGAGGAAGGTGTCCCGTGTATATGTATGAAAAATCACGCGCGAAAATTGAAAATTGTGCAAATTAGGGACCTTGCAATTGCACGACGTACCAGTACGTCGCCGGGTCTGGCAAATGCAAAATGTTGCAACGTACCCATACGTCGATGGGACGGGTCGGGTTAAGTAAAGTCTGGTCCACCATAAGAATATTAAATAATAAAGGCCCATACTTCCCTGTGACCACCCTGCAGGTAAATAAAAACATCTATGACGAGCCCGTGGACGTAGCTAACATCCTTGCCAGGAGTTTTTCTCATATAAGTACCTCAGCCAATTATGATCCGCGTTTTCAACACCATAAATGCATGGCTGAGCTACAGTTAATTGACTTTGCCACAGAAGACATAGACTCCCTGTACAAACGAGAGTTTACGCTAGATGAACTGCTTCTTGCCCTTAAATCCTGTAAAGACACCAGCCCTGGACCAAACACCATCATGTACGGTTAGCATTGTGCAATGAGATTTGGGCGTCCCGAACGTTCCCAAACTCAAGGCACTTTGTGCACGTCATACCGATATCCAAAGAGGCTGGTCGTCTTATGAATCCCACTTCATTTCATCCTATTGTGTTGACTTCTTGTCTATGTAAGGTCAAGGAACGAATGGTAAACAATAGGGTTCTTTTTGTTTTAGAGTCGAATAATTTGTTAAATGATCAACAATGTGGGTTCTGTAAATGCAGAAGATCACGAGATCATTTAATGACTTTGGAGCATTGTGTTGCAGAGGCATTTGCCAATAAAGAATTCATGATAGGGGTGTTCTTGGACATCCATAAAGCCCCTGACATGACATGGCGACACGGTATAATAATGAAGCTCTATGCTTATGGTTTAAGAGGAAATTTGCCTATTTTTATTTCAAATTTCTTAAGGGACAGGACTTTCTCTGTCAAATTGCCCCGTAACGTAACATCGGATATATTTATCCAGGAAAACGGGGTGCCATAGGGAAGTGTGCTTAGTCCTACTTTATTTAGCATTGTGATCAATGATATTCTGTCATCAGCTCCCATCCCGAGGAATCTTAAATACTCGCTCTACACTAACGATTGTGCAATATGGCACTCTTCCCGTATTGCACAATTTTCGGCTGGGCGGATTCAAGCAGCCCTTGACTCCTTCCATCAATGGGCCTTGCAGTGGGGATTTAAGTTTTCCGTCCGTAAGTGTGCCGCTGTAGTTTTTACAACTCGTAACATACCTAATTTGTGCTTAACTTTGGATAATCAGGTGGTACCTCTTCAAAATTCTATAAAGTTTTTGGGAATTCATTTTGATCATCATTTTACCTTTAAAATTCATATTAATACTTTGCTTGTTCGTTGCAATAAACCAGTAAATGTCCTCAAGTACCAACCACGTACTACATGGGGTGCCAACAGAAAATCTTTTTTAATGCTGTATAAGTCCCTCATTCGATCACAGCTAGGCTATGGAGCACAGGTGTATGGCCCGGCGTCCGATGCCACTCTGAAAGGATTGGATGTGCTACAGAAAAAATGTTTGCGAATGTGTCTTGGAGCCGTCCGGTGTACCCGTGTAACTCGTATGGAAATGGAGGCGAATGTGCCTCCCCTCCGTATTCGCCGTGACCACCTGGCTTGGCCCTATGGACTTCGAACATTTAGGAAAAGTAATACCCCCTGGGGTAGGGAGGTTTTTCAAGAATACTCCCCCAGTATCCCTGCTTGTCGTAAAAGGCAACTAAAAGGGTTGGCGGAGGGTTAGTGAGCCTCCCTGGAAAACAACTAACTAAAAAAACAAACAAGAAGCCTCGGACAAGGACTGACCAAACGATGACGACCCAGGACCGGACAAAGGACTTGGTAATGGGTACATGGAATGTAAGAGGAGCGAATGATGAGGTGAAAGAGAGAGAGATTGTCCAGGTGGTTGAGGGTGCAAAAATGGATGTATGTGGAATAACTGAAACAAAATGGAGAGGAGAAAGTGTGAGAGAATGGGAGTATGGATGGGGTATATGTGCAGGAGTACGTGGGAATGAGAGGGCAAAGGAAGGAGTATGTAGAGTTGTGAGTAAAAGATGGAAGAAGAGCATAAGACAGAATGGATCAGTTGGGTCAAGGATTGTGTGGGTAAAGTTGAAAGTTGGAATACAAATGTGGGCGATTGCGTGTGTGTATGCGCCAACACAAGATCGTGCTAGAAGAGTGAGAGAAGAGTTCTGGACAAATGTAGAAGTGTGCATGGAAAAGTTTGGAAGGAATGAGAGAGTGTTTTGATAGGTGATATGAATGGTAAAGTTGGGAATGTGAAGGTGGATGGAATAGTTGGTGAGTGGGGTGTGCCTGCTGAGATAGATGAGAATGGGAGTGCGTTAGTGGACATTTGTGCTGGGAGGGTGTTGTTGATAGCCAATACCCTCTTCAGGCATAAAATGATCCACAGGTATACTGTACATGGCGAGTGATGAGAAGGGTGGGTCGTGAACTGAATGAAAGGAAGGCAATGATTGATTATGTGTGTGTGGATGAAAGGATGCGGAGATGTGTAATGGATGCAAGAGCTTATAGAGGTTGGGGGAGAGGACTTTCTGACCACTACTTGGTGGTGACCAGAATTAGGATTCAAGTAAGATGGAGGAAAACAAGAAGGGAAAGACGAGAGGAAGGAGTAGTTGCAAGGAGAGTGGAAAGGTTACAAGAGGATGAGAAAAAGGCAGAGTATAAGAGAGAAGTGGAGGAACGATTGGGCAAATATGAATTGGAGCAGATGGGAGACGTGGAAGGTGTGTGTAGGATATTTACAGAAGAAATATTTGCAGCATGTAATGTGGTGTGTGGAAGGAAGAGAAGACAGAGGGGTGTGCAAGGAACAGCGTGGTGGACTGAAGAGTGAGACAGGCTGTGGCACAAAAGAAGAAAGCATACAATGAATGGATGAGAAATAGGGGTGTGGAAGAAGTTGAGAGGCAGAAGAGAGAGTTATATGTAGAAAGAAAGAGAGAGGTGAAAAGATTAGTAAGAGAGAGTAAGAATAGAGTGGATGAGGAATTTGGAAGGAATTTGAGTGTAAAGTGGAGGGACTGTAAGAAAATGTTCTGGAAAGAGGTGAAAAGAGTAAGACAGGATGGAAGTGAAGTTAGCAGGGGAGTGAAAGATAAAAATGGTAGATTACTAGTGGAGAAGGGAGAAAAAATGAGCAGATGGAGAGAACACTTTAAGGAATTGTTGAACATAGAGGATGGAAGTAATGCGAGTATAAGTGGCTGGGGAATGGCTGGGAGAAGGATGGAGATGAGAAGACAGGAAGAAATCAGTAGGATAGAAGTTGTGGAAGCAATGAAGAGAGTTAAATCGGGGAAAGGCCCAGGAATTGATGGAGTGTGTGGTGAAATGCTGAAGCATGGGGGAGAGATAACAGTAGAATGAATGTGGAAGATGTGCAGATTGGCCTGGGAGGAAGGTAGAGTCCCGGAGGATTGGAAGTCAGGTATAATTATTCCCTTGTACAAAGGAAAAGGGGAAAAAGAAGTGTGTGGTAATCATAGGGGCATTTGTCTTCTTAGTATTATAGGAAAAGTGTATGGTAGGATACTTATTGACAGAGTTAGAAAAAGAACAGAGAAATTAGTTGGAGAAGAACAGGGAGGCTTTAGAAAGGGAAGAGGTTGTGTAGATCAGATATTCATTCTTAGATCTTTAGTGAAAAAGTTTCTAGAGAAGGGAAAGAAGTTGTATGCAGCTTTCATGGATTTGGAGAAAGCATATGACAGGGTGGATAGACAAGGATTGTGGAAAGTGTTAAGAATATATGGTGTAGATAGGAAGTTGTTGAATGCAGTGAAGAGTAAGTACGATGGTGCGAAGGCTGCAGTACGTGAGGATGGTGAACTAAATGAATTTTTCTCTTTGAAAGTTGGGTTGAAACAGGGATGTGTCATGTCTCCATGGTTGTTCAATCTGTACATGGATGGGGTAATAAAAGAGGTACAAGGTAGGGTAGTGGATGTTGGAGTGGCCCTGGTGAGAGAGGATAGTGTTTGGAAACTCCCTGTACTGTTGTTTGCAGATGATACTGTGTTGTTGAGTGAAGACGAAGTGGAGCTGCAAGGGTTGGTGGATGAGTTTGGGAGAGTGTGTAAGAAACGGAATCTAAAGGTGAATATAGGGAAGAGTAAAGTGATGGTCTTTGAGAGAGGTGAAGTCAGTGAATGTACAGTGAGGTTGGACGGTGAGGAATTGGAAAATGTGAGTACGTTTAAGTGCTTGGGTAGTGTGATGAGTAAGGATGGAGGTTTGGAGGGTGAAGTGCTTGAAAGGGTACAGCAGGGAAGAAAGGTTGCTGTTTTTTTTTTTTAAGTAGTGATAAGAAACAGGGAAGTGAGCATGGAAGTGAAAAAGTTACTACATGACAGTATTGTGATACCAACTCTTAACGTATGGAAGTGAAGCTTGGACGTTGTTGGAAGGACACAAGTCAAGAGTGAGAGCAGTGGAAATGAGTTTTTTAAGAGGAGCCTGTGGAGTCACATGGAGAGACAGGCTGACGAATGAGGAGCGTTGTGGTGTGGATGTGGATGTGATAGGAGGCGTTATGAGGAACACACTGAGGTGGTTTGGCCATGTGAGAGGATGGAGGGTGAAAGACTGACGAAGAGAGTGTAGTTTGAGGTGGAGGGGGGAAGAATGAGGGGGAGGCCGAGGATGAGATGGAGGGATGGGGTGGAGAGGTATATGAGAGGGGGGGGTGTGAGTTGGGAGCAGGGCAGTGAAATGGCGGGGGACAGGGCGACTTGGAGGCGATTTGTTTGTGGCCACCCCAAACTGGAATAGATAGATAGATAGAATATCAGCAATGTGGCCTGTACCCCCCGCGTCAATACGACAACCTTCTGCGGGGGGTGCATCGGCCACTTGCCATTCGCCTCCACTTACTGACTCAGGAGCTTGGTGTGGACCCCAGTGACTGCGACAAGTTGGTGTTAAAAAACATAGCGCCTTGGGAGCCACCTGGCTTTACTGTTGATGTTACGTGGCTTCCAGCACCAAAGGCGAAGATGCCGGAGGCAGAGGTCCACCACTTGTTTCGTAATATCATCATTCATCACTTGAGGTCCCACCACTTGTACTCTGACGGCTCCAAGTCGAGTGAATGTGTGGGTGCAAGTGTGTGGTCGACTGAATGTGCCCTCAGGTATCGGTTGCCGACTCATACATCTGTGTTTACCTCTGAACTTTTTGCTATTGACAAAGCCATAGACTATGCTCTCAATTCTAGGCATGACTCATTTGTCATATTTTCGGATTCAAAATCAGCTCTTCAGGCAATTGCATCTTGCACTATGGACTCTCACGAGATCCACGGCCGCATCGTTAATAAGTTGCATTCATGCAACAAGTCATTCACACTGATCTGGGTGCCTGGTCATTGTCGTATCTACGGCAATGAGCAAGCTGACTTACTTGCAAAGTCAGCTGTAGAGCTCGAGGAGACTTGGGACGTTCTTCGTAATCTACGGTCGAGTCTCTCTGTCGGAAAGAAATCAATAAATCTTCTGTGACAAGGTCAGTGGACCAGACTAAATATTCCAACTTGTAAGCCACACCTGGGCTACTGGGACACCGCCAACCGCCCCAGTCGCCTGGAAGAAAATGTGTTGGTGAGAATACGGCTCAATGCCACTGTTTTAACTCACATGAAACCATATATGGAAAGACGCTTCCCACCGCACTATGACGTCTGTAATGCGGTGTTATCTATGAGTCATATTATCCTGCGCTGTCGGCGATTTATTCATGAACGTGCTTCACTTATAAATTACTGCGGCGCAGTAGACGTCCTCTTCACCCTTTCCACCATCCTGGGTGATGGGGACATTGTTATGATTGATAAAGTGATGGTTTTCTTGAGAAAGACCGGACTGATCAAAGTGATCTGACTTTTTTACTACATGGTTTTGTTTTTTATCGACTGTAATTATGTATATAATGTACTATTAATTAGGGTTGACTGTTGACATATTTGAAATAGTTCCTCCTTCCCACTGATCTACTTCTAATAGTGATGTCCCCTACATTAAACCCCGTTCCTCG
>NC_136975.1:13719375-13831875 GCF_032717465.1 Coenobita brevimanus | reverse complement strand
GTGGAATTGTAGAGGTGTTGGGAATAAGTTACAAAATATAGCAATCTTGCATTCCTTACACAGGCCAGACATTGTTTGTTTACAGGAGACAGGCCTGGAGGATCATCCTGATCCTCCACAGTTCAAACACTATCATTCGTAAAGAAGCTATGAAGGTCACGGAGTTGCGATTTACACCCACAAATCACACCCACAAACGGAAGTGATTCTAAATTCTACTCTGGAAGCTGTCGCATGCAGAGTAAAATTTAATAACACGTATCTCTTTATTTGCTCTCTGTACTGCCCTCCACTTGGCCCCATTGATAGTGATGCTTTAAATTCACTATTCGAACATCTTCCTGACAATAAGTTAGTGTTGGGCGATTTTAACGCCCATCACTATCAATGGGGTAGCTTGAGAATCGATGGTCGTGGGGACTGACCTTGTCCTTCTCCCTCCTGTCACTTTCTCTATACTCATTTCAAAGCCAAAGGTGGCTGTTGTGTATACATACGCAACAACTTATCTTGCTCTCGTGTTCCTGAACTTGATTCTTCTGAATTCTCCACTCTCTGGCTTCGGCTTTCCTGTCATTCTCTGACTAAATATATCTGTGCTGTTTACTTATCCCCTAATTCTACTGACTATCAAAAATTCTTCGACTATCTTACTTCTACGATGGAACACATTCTGTCCATTTCTCCTTTCTCTGAAATCTCCATTTTTGGAGATTTCAATGTTCACCACCACCTTTGGCTCTCCTCTCCTTTCACGGATCCACCTGGTGAACAAGCCTACATCTTTTCTATCCTTAATGACCTAGAGCAGCTTGTACAGCACCCTACCCGTATCCCTGACCGCCTTGGAGAGAGCTCCAACATACTTGACCTCTTCCTCACAACTAATCCTTCTGCTTACTCTGTTAATCTTTTCTCTCCGTTGGGCTCCTCCGATCACAACCTTATTACCTTAACCTGTCCTATCGCTCCAGTACGGCCTGTGGACCCTCCAGGGGAAACGTCGTCTCTGGCATTTTGGAGCCGCGGACTGGGAGGCCCCTCAGGCAGTACTTCTTTGATTTTCCCTGGAATGATTATTGCTTCCATGGCCGTGAGCCATCTGAGTGTGCCTTGTGCATTACGGAGGTTATTCTCTCGGGCATGGAAGCATACATTCCTTTCTCATATCCTTTGACTAACGCAAGAAAGCCTTGGTTTAATCACGCTTGTTCTAATGCTGTCCGCAACAAGGAGAAGGCCAACAAAAGGTACCGGAGCCAACCCACCCCTGAATCACATAATCTTTACGTTTCTGCCCGGAATCGTGCTAAGTCTGTTCTTTGCTCCACTAAAAATAATTTCATCCATACTAAATGCTCTCAACTCTCCAACTCGAATTCTTCCTGCTCCTTCTGGCACCTTGCCAAAAATCTTTCTAACAACTTTACCTCATCATCCTTCCCTCCTCTTTTCTACTCTGATGGTTCTGTAGCTATTTCTTCTACTGATAAAGCAGATCTCTTCGCACAGACTTTCTCCTCCAATTCCACCTTAGACGATTCCGGTGCTGTTCCTCCATCACTTCCCCCCTCTGACTTTCTCATGGCTGACATTAAAATTTCTTCAGTTGATGTATTTTCTGCCATTACTGGCCTCAGTACTAACAAGGCATGTGGGCCTGATGGGGTCCCTCCTGTTGTTCTCAAAAACTGTGCTTCTGTGCTTACACCCTGCCTAGGCAAACTATTTCGCCTTTGTCTGTCAACTTGTACCTTTCCTTCTTGCTGGAAGTTTGCTCTCATTCAGCCAGTCCCAAAGAAGGGTGACCACTCCCAACCCTCCAACTATCGTCCAATTGCTTTAACGTCCTGTATTTCAAAAGTTTTCGAGTCAATTCTTAATAGAAAAATTTTAAGGCATCTTTCTTATCACAACCTTCTTTCCGATCGTCAGTATGGGTTCCGTCAGGGACGCTCCACTGGCGATCTTCTCACCTACCTTTCAGACTCCTGGTCATCCTCCTTTCGGGACTTTGGCGAAAGCTTTGCCATTGCACTTGACATCTCAAAGGCTTTCGATCGAGTCTGGCATAAATCTTTAATTTCCAAACTGCCCTCCTACGGTTTCTATCCTTCTATCTGTGCCTTCATCGCTAGCTTCCTTTCTGGTCATTCTATAGCTGCTGTCGTAGACGGCCATCGTTCTTCTCCTAGATCTATCAACAGTGGTGTTCCTCAGGGCTCTGTCCTATCACCAACTCTCTTCCTTTTATTCATCAATGATCTTCTAAGCTGTACATCTAACCCTATCCACTCATATGCTGATGACTCCACCCTTCACCTTTCCATTCGGTTCCCGCAATGCCCATCTCAACAGTTACTTCAAGAAACAAGGGATGAGGCTATGGCACACCTAATGTCTGACTTGGCTCATATCTCTGACTGGGGTAAAAATAATATGGTTGTCTTTAATGCATCTAAGACTCAGTTCTTACACCTATCAACCCGACAAAATCTTCCACAGGTATACCCACTAATGTTTAATAATATTCAGATTAATCCTGCATCATCCTTGAACATGCTTGGGGTTTCATTTACTCGGGACTTATCTTGGAAAGATCATATTACATCTCTTGTAAAATCTGCTTCCAAGAGATTGGGTGTGCTAAGCCGACTCTGCTCTTTCTTTACCCCTGCACAATTGTTGACTCTATACAGGGTTTTATCCGCCCCTGTGTGGAGTACAACTCTCATGTGTGGGGAGGCTCCCCACATACAGCTCTTTCTCAATAGGGTGGAGTCAAAGGCTTTTCGTCTCATTAACTCTCCTCCTCTTACTGACTCCCTTCAACCTCTGTCTCTTCGCCGCACTGTTGCATCTTTATCTCTTTTCTATCGCTACTTTAATGGTCACTGCTCCTCTGAACTGTCTGCTTGCATTCCTCCACCTCTACGACGGGCGCGTAGCACCCGTCTGGCAGCAAACTCTCATCCTTTTTCTGTCCAACTCTCTAATGCAAGAGTTAACCGTTACTCCCAGTTTTTCATTTATGCAACAGGTCAGCTCTGGAACTGTCTCCCTCTGTCTGTATTTCCTTCTGGCTATGATCTCCAGTCTTTCAAACGTAGTGTGTCCAGGCATCTCAAAATGATCGGATCTTGAATTTGGCTCTCTATTGTATTTTGTTTTCCTCTTGGAGGGAACTGTTACTGCGGGCTCATGGCCTTTGGTTCCTTCTTCCTCGCATAAAAAAAAAAAAAAAAAAAAAGCTGACCTAATACTACAGTCCAACCTGTCTTCTGAACGATGGTAGAGCGACTCGTGTAGATGATCGTACTGGTAACTTTTCGGCCATTGACTTATCATTGGCCTCCCCTGGTATACATCAAGATTTCTCATGGGACCCTTATGACGACTCCTTGAGAAGTGATCATTTACCCATCTGTACACGTGGCATCGTTTCGGACCCTCCACTTCCAAAATTTAACTATAAGAAAGCAGATTGGGGATCCTTCTCAAGGATCGCCAATTTAGATATATCTGGGGAGACCATGAATGTTAAGGTCTTAAATACTTCCATATTACATGGAGCTGAGGCTGCTATTATCAAGACTTCTACAGTTCATGCGAAGCATAGAGCACATTGGTGGACGCCGGATTGCCGACAAGCATTAAGAAAACGCAATAGGAGATACAGGATTTTTGACAGTCAGCCCACTGAGGAAAATTTTATTGCATACAAACAGGCACAGGCTGAGGCA
The DNA here is from genome assembly GCF_032717465.1 of Coenobita brevimanus. NCBI lineage: Eukaryota > Metazoa > Arthropoda > Malacostraca > Decapoda > Coenobitidae > Coenobita > Coenobita brevimanus. Next base: position 13,828,132 of record NC_136975.1, on the reverse strand, counting down.
AGGAGAATAATAAGGGCCAAACGTGACTCCTGGTGGTCCAATGTGTCCATGGTGACTTGTACAACATCATTAGTAAAGATTGGTCCACTATAAGAATATTAAATAATAAATGCCCAAAAATCCGTGACCACCCTGCAGGTAAATAATAACATCTATGATGGGCCCATGGACGTTGCTAACATCGTCGCCAGGAGTTTTTCTCATGTAAGTAGCTCAGCCAATTATGATCCGCGTTTCCAACATCATAAACGCACGGCTGAGCTACAGATGACTGACCTTGCCACAGAAGACGTAGACTCCCCATACAATCAAGAGCTTATGTTAGATGAACTGATCCTTGCCCTTAAATCACGTAAAGACACCAGCCCTGGACCTGACACCATCACGTACAGTATGATTCAGCATCTTAATCGAGACTGCCTGATTAAGATGTTAGCATTGTACAATGAGATTTGGGCATCTTGAACGTTCCCAAACTCATGGCACTTTGCGCACGTCATACTGATACCCAAAGAGGCTGTTCATCTTATGAATCCCACTTCATTTCGTCCTATTGTGTTGACTTCTTGTCTATGTAAGGTCATGGAACGAATGGTAAACAATAGGCTTCTTTTTGTTTTAGAGTCGAAGAATTTGTTAAATGATCAACAATGTGGCTTCCGTAAATACAGAAGACCACTAGATCATTTAATGAATTTGGAGAATTGTGTTGCAGAGGCATTTGCCAATAAAGAATTCATGATAGGGGTGTTCTTGGACATCCATAAAGCCTATGACATAACATGGCAACACGGTATACTAATGAAGTTCTATGCTTATGGTTTAAGAGGAAATTTGCCTATTTTTATTTCAAATTTCTTAAGGTACAGGACTTTCTCTGTCAAACTGCCCCGTAACGTAACATCGGATATATTTATCTAGGAAAATGGGATGCCGCAGGGAAGTGTGCTTAGTCCTACTTTATTTTGCATTATGATCAATGATATTCTGTCATCAGCTCCCATCCAGGGAATCTTAAATACTCGCTCTATGTTGACGATTGTTCAATATGGCACTCTTCTCATAATGCACAATTTTCGGCTGGGCGGATTCAAGCAGCCCTTGACTCTGTCCACCAATGGGCCTTGCAGTGGGGATTTAAGTTTTCTGTCCCTAAGTGTGCCGCTGTAGTCTTCACTAATCGTAACGTACCTAATTTGTGCTAAACTTTGGATAATCAGGCAATACCTTTTCGAAATTCTGTAAAGTTTTTGGGAATTCATTTTGATCGTTGGTTGAACTTCAAAATTCATGTTAATAATTTGCTTGCTCGTTGTGATAAATCTGTAAATGTCCTCAAGCACCTGGCATGTACTACCAGGGATGCCGACAGAAAATCTTAATTAATGGTGTATAAGTCCTTTATTCGATCAAAGCTAGACTATGGCGTACAGGTGTATGACTCGGCATCCGATGCCACACTGAAAGGATTGGATGTGTTACAGAATAAATGTTTGTGAATGTGTCTTGGAGCCGTCCGGTGTACCCGTGTAGCTTGTATGGAAGTAGAGGCGAATGTGCCTCCCCTCCATATTCGCCGTGACCACCTGGTTTGGTCCTATGGCCTCAGAACATCGATGAAAAGTAATATCGGCAATGTGGCCTGTATCCCCCTGCATCAATACCACCACCTTCTGCGGGGGGTGCGTCGGCCACTTGCCGTTCGCCTCCACTTACTGACTCAGGAGCTTGGTGTGGACTTCAGTGACTGTGACAAGTTGGTGTTAAAAAATATAGCACCTTGGGATCCACCCGGCTTTACCATTGACGTATCATGGCTCCCAGCACCAAAGGCCAAGGCGCTGGAGGCGGAGGTCCACCACTTGTTTCATAACATCATCGTGCGTCACTTGGGGTCCCACCAACTGTACACTGACGCTTCCAAGTCGAGTGAATGTGTGGGTGCAAGTGTATGGTCAACCGAATGTGCCCTCAGGTATCGACTGCTGACTCATACATCTGTGTTTACCTCCGAACTTTTTGCTATTGACAAAGCCATAGACTATGCTCTCAATTCTAGACATGACTCATTTGTCATAATTTCAGATTCAAAATCAGCCCTTCAGGCAATTGCATCTTGTACTACGGACTCTCACGAGATCCAGGTCCGTATCGTTAATAAGTTGCATTCATGCAACAAGTCATTCACGCTGATCTGGGTGCCTGGTCATTGTCGCATCTACGGCAATGAGCAGGCTGACTTACTTGCAAAGTCGGCTGTAGAACTTGAGGAGACTTGGGACATTCCTCATGATCTACGGTCGAGTCTCTTTCTCGGAAAGAAATCAATAAATCTTCTGTGGCAAGGTCAGTGGACCAGACTAAATATTCGAACATGTAAGCCGTACCTGGGAGACTGAGACTTTGCCAACCGTCCCAGTAGATTGGAAGAAAAAGTGTTGGCTCGTTTGCGGCTCAATGCCACCTTCCTAACACACATGAAACCTTATATGGAAAAGTGATTCCCACCGCACTGTGACATCTGTAATGCGGTGTTATCTATCAGTCATATTATCATCCTGCGCTGTCGGCGATTTATTCGTGAACGCACTTCACTTATAAATTACTGCGGCGCAGCAGACGTCTCCTTCACCCTTTCCACCATCTTGGGTGATGAGGACATTGTTATGATTAATAAATTGATGGCTTTCTTGAGAGAGACCGGACTGATCAGAGTGATGTGACTTTTTTACTATATGGTTTTGTTTCTTATCGACTGTTATTATGTATATATTGTACTATTAATTAGGGTTGACAGTTGACATATTTGAAGTAGTTCCTCCTTCTCACTGATCTATTTCTAATATTGATGTCCCCTACATTAAACCCCGTTCCTTGACTGACAGCCACAAGCTGATGAGTGTAAGTGTTCAATATAGAAAGGTATTGGGCAGTTGCAGTCGATGGTGGTCTGTTGGTCGAGGTCCTTCACTTTTTGTACATGTTATGTAAATACATTATACCATCTTGCTTAAGTTATTCTAATTAGGGACGACAGCTGACGTATATGGAAATGTTCCTGACTCGTCTGGTTCCCTTTCATATACTGATGTCCCCTATATTAGGTTGTGCCTCGACTGATAGTCACCGGGTGATGATTGCAGGTATGTAATGTAGAAAGGCATTACATATCTGCAGTCGATGGTGTTCTGTTAGTCAAGGTATTTTTACCATTAGTGTAAGTCTAGCTATTTGTCTCTGTAGGTTTTAGTATAGGGTAGCGATTTGTCTGTTAGGTGATTAGTTTTAGAGTCTTCAGATTAGGTTTTTCTTTATAATATAAGGTATAAAAAATATAAAACCAAGAAAAAAATAAAAATACAAAAAATAAATAAATTTTTTTTTAGTATATATATATATATGTATGTGTGCATGAAAGTGTCTGTATATATGCATGAAAGCGTGTGTGAGTGTATGTATGCATATATATATGTTTGTATATATATGTATATATGTTTATAAGTATATACATAAATATATATACGGCCTTAATGACCAGGGGCTTTGGCCCCAATGGTCAATAGGCCTGAAAAAAAGTAAGCAAAAAAAAAAAAAAAAATTTAGTTTCGTGGGATTGGCGTCGGGAGAGAGAGTGTTTGGACTGGAGATTGGAGAGGGAAGAGAAGCAGTATTTTGTGTGTTTTATATATTTCTGAACAACTTTTCACTTACTATCGGGATCCAATCGCAAGTGTTATTGTTACTGTTATCATTATTATTATTATTTGTGACAATCGAGTGTGGTTTAATTATCTCATTTTATATGATTTTATTTCTTTTGTCTGGCAAGTTTGTTCCCAGTCTTTAGTGTAATTTTTCAGGGAATGACCAGGTGGCTTATTGTTTTTCTCATTCTCTTGTGTTTCATTATCTCATTGTAAATATTGTAAATATTATTAACTTGTATTATATTAGATATTTTTCATTGTGTTTATTTTTGCCCTTGCTTACGTCAGCTAATTATATTTACTTTTGGACATGTGTTGCGAGAATGGAGTTAATTTTTATTGTTTTTCATCACATAACTATTTGTTCAGTTCCATTTTCACTTTGTTTTTCTCAGTTTTTACGCAGTCAGATTTAGTTATTTTGTGTTGCCTACTCCCATCTCGTAACATATAATTTGGCTTTACCTCGCCAGGATAATACCCTGATATTTTGTTTACTATTGAGTCATTGTGGCTGTGTCATCATGGAGGGTAGAACTAGTGATGTTACTGTGGCGCCCCTACATAGTGAGTCAGCAAGATGCAGTTGACTTCATCAACTCAGGACCAATGGGGGATAAAGTTAGGAGGTTGCAGAGGCAGGAGTTACAGACCCATACGAAGTCTCTGGATCCATGCCAGACCTTGAATCAGTTTCTAGATCAGTTCATTCATCCCATGATAGTTTAGCTGAGGGCATTGTCATCCACCAGAAAGAATTTATTAATGGAGATCAGGCTATATGCGATCATGAGTATAGAATGTTACAGCTTCAACTACAGGTTCAGAGGGAGAAGGAGGAGGAGAATGGGACGTTACAGCTTATTCAGCTTCAGAGGGAGAAGACGAAGGAGGAGGTGAATACTAAACTGCAGCAGATGAAGACTGACCATGAAATGTGTATGAATTGCCCTAGTGCCCCAACCAATCTTCCCCACTCTTTTTCAGACTTTAGAGCCGCTGAACCCACTAAATTAGTTCCCCCATTCGATGAATGCTTAGTCCTGGAGTTTTTTGACCGATTTGAGAAGATTCTTGCAGGTAACAAGTGGCCCAGAGACAGCTGGTCAACTCTAGTTCAGACATTTATCGAAGGCAAAGTGTTGAAGGCCTATGACAGTGTTAGCCACCAAGAATCACAGGATTACGAGGTACTAAAGAAAGCCATACTGCACGCATACGAGATGAGACCTGAAGCTTACAGAGAGAAATTTTGGAATTGTAGGAAGAGCCCTCACGACACCTTTGTAGACTTCAGTAGGCAGGTGACTGATGCTTTTAATCAACGGATGAGAATTGAAGATGTCTTAGAATCATATGTTAAGCTTAAGGAACTTGTCATCCTCGAGAACGTCCTTGATAAGATTAATACAGATTTAAGAACTAACCTTGCTGATAAGAAAGTTAAGAATGCTGCTGAAGCTGCAGTTTATGTAGATGATTTTTTATTGTTTCAGAATTTGAGTAAGGGCAAGGAAATTCCTAGGAGTGTTCCTCAGAAGTGTTACCCCTCTCAGCTCCCCAAACAACCATCTCAGAAGCCCAACTCCACGAATTACTCCACACCCAAACCTGATACACCTCACATATCCCCAAAACCTACACACCGCCCATTTACTTGGTTATATTGCAAATAGCCAGGCCACTCTGTAGATAGATGTTGGCAAGAGTCAGATGTTGTGAAGCCAGTGAGCTTTGTTTCTCATGAAGCTCCCGTTGTTACCCCTTCAGTTGGTTCCCCAGTTGTTAGTCAGGGAAACTCTGATGTTTTACCTCCTTCTAGGGTTCATGTTCCGGAAGGTGGGAAGAAGGAGGCCACAGTTGTTTCGGGGCCCACTGTTTCGGGAGGTGTGGTACAGGTGGTGACGAGCTGTGTTGCCCCTGCTTCTTCATATGCTCCCTACCTGTATTCTGATTTGGTGAACGTGAATGGCGTGCAGCATCCGGTACGCATTCTTTGTGACACTGGTTCTTCAAATTCTTTACTGGTAAGGCCAAATAATGAAGTTTTTGATGTTCCAGGAGGAGAGTTTGTTCTGAATAGGGGAGTAACAGGTGCAAAGACTGTGCCGCTAGTTTCTTGTGAGGTTAAATGTCAGTTGTTTGAGGGATTGGCATGATTGGGTGTTGTAGATTATATATCAGAGAGTGGTGTTGATTTAATACTTGGCAATGACCTTGTGAGAGGTGAAGAGATTACCGCTCCAGTTTTGTCAGAGGTGCCAGTGCCCGAAATTCCTCCGCAGCTTGATCCCAATGATGCAGAGGTATTCCCACTTTGTGCAGTGACGAGGTCCATGTCACGTGCAGAGAGGAGTCAACAAGAGAAGGTTGCTTGTAGTGTGCCCTGCGTTGTCGTACCACAGGCAACATTTAGTCCTACTTCAGAGGACACAAAACAATTGGACAATGAGATATCTTTGGCAGATATGTTTATGGGTTCTTTGGAGATATTCCACCTCTTCAGCTGGAGAAGGTGAACATTGAGAAGCTAAAGGAGTTGCAGTCTGGAGACCAGGAGATTCAGAGGTCGAAGTTGTGTGCAGTGGATGATTTTGAACAGGAGAAGGGTGGATGTTTTTATGTGAAAGTTGACATTTTGTAGAGATGGAGACCTCCACATGTGAATGTAGATGATGGGATGTGGGACTACCATCAGATCGTAGTACCTGATGTGTGCAGGCAGGAGTTAATTCACCTTGCCCATTCTACTCCATTTGCAGGTCACACAGGTGCAAGGAAGACCATGGAGAGGCTGTGTGCGGAATTCTACTGGCCCCGCATGGTAGCAGATTTGGCTAAGTTTGTCAAACATTGTCATACCTGTCAAGTAGTGGGTAGGCCAAATCAGTCTGTCCCTAAGGCCCCAATTGTTCTCATTCCTGCCATTGATGCCAGCTTTTTCCAAGTTAATTATTGATGTGGTGGGACCCTTCACCCCAACTTCTAGCAGTAACTCACATCTGCTCACTATCATTGACCTCTCCATGAGGTACCCTGAGGCGGTACCTCTACGTTCTATCAAAACTAAGGCAGTGGTTAGAGTTTTGCTAGATTTCTTTACAAAGTTTGGTTTGCCCTGGGAGATGCAGTCAGATAAAGAGTCTAACTTCCTTTCCAACATCTTCCAGCAGTCATTAGCTCAACTTGACATCATACACATCAAGACCAGTGCCTACCATCCGGAGATGCAAGGTGCCTTGGAGCGTTACCACCAGACGCTCAAGAATATGCTCCTTAAGTACCATCTAGAGCACTCTAAGGACTGGGACAATGGCGTGCCGTTCTTCTTGTTCACTGCTGGGGAAGTACCCCAGGAGAGTTTGGGTTTCTCTTATTGGGTTTCTCTCCTATTGAGCTCATATTTGCCCATCGAGTTCTGGACCCCCTGAGCTTGGTTAAGGAGACTTTGAGCAGTAACCTCACCGAGAGCAAGAGCTTACTCCAATATGTGCAGGACTTCAAGACCCGTATGAGTGAGACTCTTGAGCTGGCCAGGGAAAATCTCAAGCAGGCATAGGAAAATATGAATGCGTGGTACGATCGAAAGGTCAGGCTGAGGTAGTTTAAGGTCGGCGATGAGGTTTTGGTGTTGCTCTCACTGCAGGGTCAGCCACTAGCCACTAAGTTTAGTGGTCCTTACCCTGTAGTGCGGCATATTGGAGAAACTGAATACCTGGTGGAGACACCTAACAGAAGGAAGAAGCACCAACTGTGCCATGTGAACATGCTGAAGCCGTACAATCGTGCACCAGATTCTCCGGCTCCCATACACCTTGTCTCTGCCACTGCTACTGCTGCTGAGGAGGGTGTTGATAGCGGCTCATTTGAGGTGGACTGCAAGTTTCCAGATTGTAGCTGGGTGAAGAATGATGAGGCAGAGTCCACTTACAGTTCGAAGTTAGCAAATCTGCCTCGGGACCAAGCATCTCAGTTGGTTGCATTTTAGTCAACTTACAAGGAAGTATTCAGCAGTACCCCTGGGCAGACCGATTGGATTCAGCAACATGTGGATATGGGTGACGCCGTTCCTATGAAGTTGCCTCCTAATTGAGTCAGTCCTCAGCATGTTGGGTTGCTGATTCAGGAGCTCAATTATATGTTGGACCTCAGGCTTATCTCCTCCTGTGTTAGTCCCTGGAGTTCCCCCGTGACGTTGCAGCCTAAACCAGATGGCATCGCGAGATTTTGCATAGACTATAGACAGGTGAACATGCTAACCAAGAGTGATACGTACCCATTGCCCCAGCTTGTCTAGTTAATACACCAAGTTAGATCTCAAGAAAGGCTTCTGGCAAATGCCTTTGACCAAACGGGCTAATTAAGTCTCGTGTTTGGTGGCAGACAGGCAATCATATCAGCGTAACGTGATGCCATTTGGTATGAGAAACACCCTGGCAACGTTCCAGGGATTATTGAACATGGTTGTCAGTGGTATGAAGCATTGTGTGTTATACTTGGATGACGTAGTAGTCTTTACTGATGATTGGTAAAGCCACTTAAGATAACTAGGTGTTTTGCTGTCCAGTCTTTCCGAGGCTCGCCTTGTAGTAAATTTCAGGAAATGCGAGTTTGTTTGTGCACATGTTCAATACCTTGGTTATGTGGTTGGTCATGTTGCGTAAGCCCCCCCTGACTCTAAGGTGGAGGCAATAAAGAATTTTCAGGCACCACAAAACAGGCGTGAGCTTCAGAGATTCCTCGGCAGTATTGGTTACTACCATAGTTGTCTGAAGAACTTTGCAACAATAGTGGCCCCTCTCACTGAATTGCTTAAGAAAGAAAATACGTCTGGACCGATGTGTGTCAGAATAGTTTTAATGCAGCCAAGGAGATCTTATGTACGCAAATTATTCAGTTATGTCTGCACCAAACTTTAATTAAGACATTTAAATTTGCTATAGATTTTTTTTTGTGTGTGTGGGTGTGTCTGACTCTGGGCATAGGCGTCACAGCCTGCTATCAAGGCCCAGTAGTCCTCCTACATACCATACACTTCTACTTGTCACCAATTCGGTGCTAACACCCACTGTCCATATTGAATACATCCTAGGACTGTCTCATACAGGAGTGGTGTATTGGTATTAAAGGGGGTATTTTTACGACATGTCGGCGGGTCTTTTGGTAGATCAGTAAAGTCTGATTTAACGAAATTCTAATCCTTAAACTGTTCCCTGCCCCAGCGGGGATTTGAACCTGGGTCCGGTAGGACCGCAGGCCACCTCTCTACCGATTTGCTAGTAATGTGGGTGCAGGAGCTGTGTTGATGCAGGACGATGATCATGGCATAGAGCATCTTGTTTGTTATTTCAGTAAGAACTTTTCTGTTCCTCAGCATAATTATTCCGTTATCGAAAAGGAACTATTAGCCCTGAACCTCGCCCTGCAGCACTTTTCTATGTATGTCCCTGCATTTGGACCTATTGTCATTGTATATACTGATCATTACCCAATCAAATTTGTGATCAGTGTGAAGATGAAAAATCAACGATTGATGCGTTGGAGTTTCTTCCTTCAGCAGTTTCATTTGGATGTTAGACATAATAAGGGTGTTGACAATATCATCGCTGATTGTTAGTCATGTTCTTAAGAACGAATTTTCCTAAGGGAAAATTCTTTCTTAGGTGTGGGCATGTTATGTGTGTGTGTATATATTCTTTAGTGTATATTGTGCATGTATGTATAGTGCGTGCGTGTCACTGGGCATGTGTGTGTGTGCAACGATTCTGTGCATGCCAGCATCTACGCACATGCTCACTATCATGTTGTTGCCTGTTTAGTGCATACACATTCATAAAGACTTCGTTAATTCTGTTTGCTCTCTCGACGCGGATGTGACTAAAATTGTTTTTAATATCAGTGATTTTTTGTGGAGCTTAAGCTGGCGACATTAAGATTTGTATTCACCAGTTATATTTATAACGTTTGGAGTATGGGGGAAAGATTAATTTGACTAGCTCTTTTCTGTATATTTCTCGTCTGGCCTCCAGCTGCTTGTTGACGCGTGCACACAGCCGGAGGGTATATAAGGAGGAGAATTTTGAATAGAGACAGTTTTGTGGGATTGGCGTCGGGAGAGGGAGTGTTTGGACTGGAGATTGGAGAGGGAGGAGAAGCAGTATTTTGTGTGTTGTAAATATTTCTGAACATCTTTTCACTTCGTGTCAGCATCCAATCGCACGTATTATTGTTACTGTTTTTATTATTATTTGTGACAATCAAGAGCATTTTAATATTCTCATTTCATATGATTTTATTTCTTTTGTCTGGTAAGATTGTTCCCACACTTTAGAGTAATTATTCAGGGTATTATCAGGTTACTTATTGTTTTTCTTATTACCTTGTGTTTCATTATCTCATTGTAAATATTGTAAATATTATTAACTTGTATTATATTAGGTATTTTTCATTGTGTTTATTTTTGCCCTTGCTTACGTCAGCTAATTATATTTACTTTTGGACATGTGTTGCGAGAATGGAGTTAGTTTTTTTATTGTTTTCCATCACTTAACTATATGTTCATTTCCATTTCACTTTGTTTTTCTCACTTTTTACGCAGTCAGATTTAGTTATCTTGCGTTGCCTATCCCATCTCGTAACAATATATATATATATATATATATATATATATATATATATATATATATATATATATATGCAGTACATGTACAAAATGTGTGTGTGTGTGTGTGTGTGTGTGTGTGTGTGTGTGTTCAGGAGAAAGGACGATGACCAGAGTAGCCCATGATTATAATGCGAAATCGCCCCAGTGGCTTTGAGCAGAGAAAAACAAAGTTATCTATCTATCTATCTATTGCCAGACGTCTCAATCCCGTTCAGGGAGGCCACAAACAAATCGCCTCCACGTCGCCCTGTCCCTCGCCATTTCACTGCCCTACTCCCAACTCGCACCCCCCTCTCTCATATACCTCTCCACTCCATCCCTCCATCTCATCCTCGGCCTCCCCCTCCCTCTCCCCCCTCCACCTCTCACACTCTCCTCGTCAGTCTTTCACCCTCCATCCTCTCCACATGGCCAAACCACCCCAGTGTATTCCTCCTAACGCTTCCTATCACATCCACATCCACACCACAGTGCTCCTTTATATCCTTATTTGTCAGCCTGTCTCTCCATGTGACTCCACAGGTTCCTCTTAAATAACTCATTTCCACTGCTTTCACTCTTAACTTGTGTCCTTCCAACAACGTCCAAGCTTCACTTCCATATGTTAGAGTTGGTATCACAATACTGTCATGTAGTAACTTTTTCACTTCCATGCTCACTTCCCTGTTTCTTATCACTGCTTTCAAGGAACCAGCAACCTTTCTTCTCTGCTGTACCCTTTCAAGCACTTCACCCTCCAAACTTCCATCCTTACTCATCACACTACCCAAGTACTTAAACGTACTCACATTTTCCAATTCCTCACCATCCAACCTCGCTGTACATTCACTGACTTCACCTCTCTCAAAGACCATCACTTTATTCTTCCCTACATTCATCTTTAGATTCCATTTCTCATACACTCTCCCAAACTCATCCACCAAGACTTGCAGCTCCCCTTCGCCTTTACTCAACAACACAGTATCATCTGCAAACAACAGTACAGGGAGTTTCCAAACACTACCCTCTCTCACCGTGGCCACTCCAACATCCACTACCCTACCTTGTTCCTCTTTTTTTACCCCATCCATGTACAGATTGAACAACCTTGGAGACATGACGCATCCCTGTTTCAACCCAACCTTCAAAGAGAAAAATTCACTCGGTTTACCATCCACACGCACGGCAGCCTTAGAACCATCATACATACTCTTCACAGCATTCAACAACTTCCCATCTACTCCATATATTCTTAATATTTTCCACAATCCTTGTCTATCGACCCTGTCATAGCTTTCTCCAAATCCGTGAAAGCCACATACAACTTCTTTCCCTTCTCTAGAAACTTTTCCACTAAAGATCTATGAATATCTGATCTACGCAACCTCTTCCCTTCCTAAAACATCCCTGTTCTTCTCCAACTAATTCAGCTGGTCTTTCTCTAACTCTGTCAATAAGTATCTTACCGTAAACTTTTCCTATTATACTAAGAAGACAAATGTCCCTATGATTACCACACACTTTTTTTACCCTTTTCCTTTGTACAAGGGAATAATTATAACCAACTTCCAATTCTCCGGGAGTCTACCTTCCTCCCAAGCCAATCTGCACATCTTCCACATCCATTCTACTACTATCTCTCCCTTATGCTTCAGCATTTCACCACACACTCCATCAATTCCTGGGGCTTCCACAATCTATCCTACTGATTTCTTCCTGTCTTCTCACCTCCCTCCTTCTCCCAGCCATTCCCCAGCCACTTATACTCGCATTACTTCCATCCTCTATGTTCTACATTTCCTTAACCCGCCCCGTCCCTACCACTTTTTGACCACTGGTACCCCCCAATCCCGACCATTTTTCGACCCTTTTTTTTTTTTTGCTAAAACTTTCGCTTTTGGTGAGAAACATCGAAAATTCATAGAGAAATCGCTCACCTGAGGTTTAAAATACTCATTACAGGTAGGAGAGCCTCCTTACCTTACTGGGTTTTCTATCAGGCTGGCACCAAAGAAAACGAGTTCTATGGGAGGATAACTATTTCACTCTACTCATAAACGGTATTTATTTATTTACTGTTACGAATTTATATGTAGTACAAGAGTATATTGGTTTTCAAGCAGTAATATAGGCATTATAAGCATTGTTTCACTCACTAATACCTGACCTTTTTTTGCCACATTACCTGATCATCATTTCTGACTGTTTCTTCCTCTAATGCTATGTAAAGTTTGTCCTCCACATTGTCATTGATTGGGGAATCACTCTGGCCCTGAATTTCGTACCGTGGCATGACATGGCTATACTGGCCAGGTCACTGATAACAGGTGAATTGCTGAGAAAAGGGCATGCAGGGGGGGGAGGAGGTCATGCTGGGTAAGGCATTGTCTCTGCCTGGCATCTTGTTGAGGAAGGTGTCCCGTGTATACATACCAAAAATGACTCGCGAAAATTGAAAATTGTGGAAATTATGAACCTTGCAATTGCAGGACGTTGAAGTATGTCCTCGGGATTAGCTGTGACAAAACGTGAGGACGTGGAAGTACGTCCTCGGGACGGCGCGGGTTAAATTGTTCTCTCCATCTGCTCACTTTTTCTCCCTTCTCCACTAGTATACTACCGTTTTTATCTTTCACTCCCCTGGTAACTTCACTTCCGCCCTGTCTTACTCTCTTCACCTCTTTCCAGAACATGTTCTTACAGTCTCTTCACTTTACACTCAAATTCCTTCCAAATTCTTCATCCACTCTCTTCTTTCTCTTACTAATCTTTTCACGTCTCTCTTTCTACATATAACTATCTCTTCTGCCTCTCACTTCTTTCATGCCACTATTTCTCATCCATTCCTTGTATGCTTTCTTCTTTTGTGCCACAGCCTGTCTCGCCTCTTCATTCCACCACGCTCTTCCTTGCACCCCACTCCGTCTTCTCTTCATCTCACACACCACATCACGTGCTGCACATATAACTAATGTGAATATCCTGCACACACCTTCCACGTCCCCCATCTGCTCCCATTCATATTTGCCCAATCGTTCCTCCACTTCTCTCTTATATTCTGCCTTTTTCTCATCCTCTTGTAACCTTTCCACTCTCCTTGCAAATACTCCTTCTTCTCCTCCTTCCCTTCTTCTATTTCTCCATCTTATTTGGATCTTGATTCTGGCCACCACCAAGTAGTGATCAGAAAGTCCACTCCCCCAACCTCTATAAGCTCTTGCATCCATTACATATCTTCACATCCTTTCATCCACACACATATAATAAATCATTGCCTTCTTTTCATTCAGTTCACCACCCACCCTTCTCATCACTTGCCATGTATACCTGTGGATCGTTTTATGCCTGAAGAGGGTATTGGCTATCACTAACCCCCTCCCAGGACAAATGTCCACTAACACACTGCCATTCTTATCTATCTCATCAGGCACAACCCACTCACCAACTGTTCCATCTACCTTCACATTCCCTACTTTACCATTTGTATCACTGATCAAAAACAGTCTCTCATTCCTTCCAAACTTTTCCATGCACACTTCCACATTTGTCCAGAACTCTTCTCTCACTGTGCTTGCACACAATCACCCACATTTGTATTCCAACTTTCAATCTTACCCACACAATCCTTGACCCAACTGATCCATACTCTCTTATGTCCTTCTTCCATCTTTTACTCACAACTATACACACTCCTCCTTTTGCCCTCTCATTCTCACTTACTCCTGCACATATACCCCATCCATACTCCCATTCACTCACACTCTCACCTCTCCATTTAGTTTCAGCTACCCCACATACTTCAACTTTCGCACCCTAAAGCACTTGGACAATCTCTCTCTCTTTCACCTCACCATTCGCACCTCTTACATTCCATGTTGCAATGTCTGGCTTTTTGAAGTACACGACACTTTCAACATCAAGTGCTACAAGGGAAGAACTTGGTGACTCAGAAGGGCATTTGAAGGACACATCTGAACAAGATATTTAAATGAAAGGGATGAAGAAATAGAAGATGATAAGTCTTCTTCATTTTCTGAGAGAAGTGGAACAGATAATGTGGCACCAGATACCAGTAGAAGTAGACATCAACAAGAGGAAGAATATGAGTCTGATAAAGAAGAGGAGACTGTAGAACTGTTGATGTATTCTGATATATCTTCTTGGCCAGTTCCTGTTCCAGATAACTTAAATGTAGATTTTATCACAAGAGGAAATGAAGCTTTCCAAAAACAAGGATGGACCATTTAGTGCAGTTCACTGACAAGGAGATAAATTAATAGGGGAGACTCGTCAGCTGACAATTGCATGGTTCTTATAAGGCTTTGCCAAATTGTGAGAATGTTTTAAGGTCCTGGATAATTTGCTCTCCATGTAAAAAACGTATATTTGGTTTTGCTGCAGGCTGTTTGCTCATGATGACAAAAATATTGGGACATCCAGCTTTGTCACTGGATTTTAAGCATGGTGGAAGCTAAACCCAAAGATATACGATTATAAGTCTTCCAAGGAACATCTCGCCTCCCTGGAGAAATGGAAGACCTTGGCGATAGTGTTGAAACTTTAAAAAAACTGTTGACCAGATTCATCAAACAGCAATTGACAACGAAAAATAGAAATTGGGGGAATCTCTGCATCATCTCATTGATATGTTTTGTTTCTCGCTCAACAGACCATTCCTTTCGTGACCACAAGTACGAAATCTCATCATGAACAGGGGCAATTTCATGGAACTGGTGGAGCTGCTGTCAAATAATGATTCTCTAAAAAAAAAAATGTGTAAAGGTTCAACATGCTATTCCTCGTGGGAGGAGAATGGCCTCATATTTATCTCCTAGGATTCAGAATGAGTTCATCTGTCTTCTGAGGAATCATGTTTAAGAGAATATAGTGACTGATATCAAGAAAGCAAAATATTTTGGAATTCTTTTTGACATCACTCCTGACCATTCCCATACTGATCAGATGTCTGAAGTGATAAGATTTGTCCACAGTGAAGGTGACACAGTTGGGGTAAGAGAGTCTTTCTTGGGCTTTTTCTCTTTTGCTGGAAAAGCTTCTGCTGAGCTCACTGAAGATATCCTGAATCATTTGGAAAGTGATGGACTAGACATAAGCATCTGTTGCAGTTAAGGCTATGATAATGCTACCAATATGGCTGGAATTCGTGGTGGTGTTCAGAGAAATACCAAAGAAATAAATACAAAAGTTTTATTTCTGCCATGTGCAAATTATTCACTAAATCTTTTGGGGGTGCACTCATTTGGGAGCTCAGCTTCAAGTGTAACTTCCTTTGGAACCATGGGAAGAATTTATTCCTTCTTTTCCATCTCATCTCATCGATGGGAGGTGTTGTTGGAGAATATGGATCAACCAGTGGAAAACTTTCCCAAACTAGGTGGAATGCTCATCACGATGCTGTGAAGCTTCTAAGGGCGGATTCTGAAAAGTTGATCTCGGCCATTGACTCATTCTGTGATCCAAAGGAAAATGTAGAAACAAGAGGATCAGCTCATATTTTGCTGTCTGCTGTGTGTATTTTTTTCTTTTTCAAGTTACCTTTCTTTTTGGTGTGAAGTCCTGGAAGAAGTTCATCTGACTCAGAAATATTTACAGACATTAGGAATCAGCCTTGAAAAGTGCACTGTGAAACTTAAAGATGTATAGCTGTTTCCTCAAGTTCAGCTGAATCATATTGTGGAGAGTGTCATCCAGTATGCAGTTTAGAGTGTGAGGAAATGAGCGTTTCCATGGAGAGAAGAGGGAGGATAAGGTACACAAAAAGAATGTCAGGAGAGATGGCAAAAGATGCTGGACTCACACTGCCAGAGGAAGTGAAAAGGGCTACGTTTAAACTTTGATTGCATAAGTAGATTCTGTCATGAATTAGATTCACGTACAAAGGCAATGAAGATCATTTTCTCTAAATTTGCTGTTGTTCAGCGAAACTCTTTGGTTGTTGCGAGTGACGACGAACTCGAGAGATTTACTCCAAAACTGAGGATGATCTTCGACGAGTTCTTCGATGAAGACATAAAGGTAGAAATTGGACGACTTCTGAGACGCGAGAAAGCTGTCAAAATCAACTTCGATGGAACCAAGTAGTGGATAACTTTATAGTTATTAGAGTCTATTGTGAAATGGGATTTTTGGAAACTCTCCCGAATTTATCATTCTGGTTAAGATTCTTTTTCACTATCTGTGTGTCTGTTGCTTCATGTGATAGGAGTTTTTCTAAAATGAAGCTGATCAAAAACTACGCTTAAACATGAGCTTGGCTAGGATGTCGAAACTGTATTTGCTCTCAGTTGAGTATGAGTATGCTAAGAGAATTATTTTGTACGATGTAATTGACAACTTTGCAGAGCTTAACGCTCGAAGACAGAAAATTTGAGAGTGAAGGGGGCAGCAAAGTGTGATTCTTCGTCTACCTCTTCTTCTTTATCTTCTTCTTCCATTTGTATTTTAATTCTACTTCTATTTCACTTTCTTGTTCTCCATTTCCTTCTCCTCCTTCTCCTCCTCCTCCTCCTCATCATCATCATCATCATTATCATCATCATCATCATCACTATCCTCCTCCTCCTCCTCCTCCTTCTCTTCCTCCTCCTCCTCCTCCTCCTTCTCTTCCTCCTCCTCCTCCTCCTTCTTTTTAGTGTGAGATTGAAATTTGAATACTGAGAAATTCTTAAATTATTTTCCTTGTTATTTTCAAGTCTATGATTATACGTAGTCTGAATAACTACATGCATCTACAATTTGTAAAATATTCAGTATATGGACAAAATTTACAAACGTATTTGATAAGCTTAATTACAGCCAAAATAAACTTTACTGAATTGTCTCATGTACAGCCGTCCACACTGCCGCGAGGTACACCACAGAGCGGTGGCAACGCTGGGGAGACATAGTAAAGAAGCAAGTGAAACGCTTCGAAAGCCTCCCCCCGATTGAAGCACAGGTGCGCGCTGTTGCTGTTACCGAGGCGATGTGTATGATCGACGTTAGCTACCTTTCATTCGTATGACTCGTGTGTATTGATGTCTTTACCTGCAGAAAGTAATGCCCATTCATCGGAGATGATAGATTTGTTGGTATTGGGTGCAATCATTATAGCCTATTAGGTGCAGCACACTATATTGCTAATCGTAAATGAACATATGGGGAATCGTTAGGTGTGTTAAGTAAATAGGCATGAATAACTTAGGATATGTGCAGAAGGTCAATAAGTAATTATTATATTACTGGATGTCAAGGTAACCATGGATGGTTTATCTGCATGGTGTAAAAATGCTGAATAGCAATATTATCTGTGATAATAAACACTTAAGACTGAATATTTGTATTGAATGACCTCTTACATCACTCGTAACTCGTACGATATGTGGATTATGCCTCCCATTCCCATCTCTCCCTCCCACCAGTGACTGCATCGAATGAAGTTCGAAAACTTGAGGTTCCGGGTTACCGTCTTGGCCAGCGTTGCCAACGTTCTGTGATGTACCTCGCGGCAGTGTGGACGGCTGTACATTATTCATCTCTGGAAGGTAGGGGGTGCCAGTGGACAGGTCTGCCCCAGGTGCCAAATACTCTACGAATGCCCCTACATACCACCATATGTTGTTTGATAATTTTTCCAAGCCACACACTACCGACAGAATTAGCTCAAAAGTATATTCGAGCCTCTGGGACCATTCGCCAAAACAAAATAGGACGGTGTCCTCTCCCAACAAAGAATGAATCTGAAAAACGTGAGAGAGGATGTTTTGACTGAAAGTCAGATGGTACTGTACTGTGTGTGGAGTGGTATGACAACTCTGCCATGACTGTTGCAAGTAATTATTATGGTGTGGATCCACTTCAGATGGCAGAAAAGTGTGTGAAGAAAGAAAACAAGGTCGTCTACCAGCCGTATCTCATCAAGATGTACAATAAGGGAATGGAAGGCGTTGATGTTTGACAGAATGTTGCCATCCTACAGATCAAGACAATGTTCAAAGAAGAAGTGGTGGTGGAACATTTCTTCAAAGATACTAAACATGGTACCGGTAGTAGTAGCTGCCTTTAGGTTCCACCAAAAAATTTACCCATCTGTAGCTACGACACATTTCATTTAAGTTTTGGAGAGAAACTGGACGAGTCATGATAGGAGTTGAAGAGATGAGAATGAGACTTAAAAGGCCATTGGCACTTCCAGCCAGAGCAGTGAGATATGATGACGTTAATCACTTTTTGGTGACATGTTCTCAAGGTAAATGCACTCAATGCATGAAGAACACACGGATGAAGTGCAGTAAATTTGAGAAGAGACTACATATATGAAGTAGTGAGTCCTACCGCCAAAAGTAAAATTTGTGATAAAATATATGGCAAATAGGAATGCGGTGAGTTGTCATTTGGTATTTCAAGGGCGTTCAATGTGCAGTATACAAAAGTTAGTGAAACAGATTTGAGTTTAATATAATCACGACAGCATAATTCAGTTCAAATCCTGCATATAAAATAAATTTAAATTGGACGAAGATTGTTTCTATTTTCCTTTTAGGGTAATATTTGGAGCATGAAAATGCCAAAGTTCCCAATTTGGAAACATAAAAATATGTAAGATTAACTTTGTTACCTGTCATTTCTGCATGCAGCCTAAAAAGACTATCTGTATGATCTTACATTCAAAATTAAAAGACATCAACATCATTTTAACATAGGTCAGCCACTAAAGAGTTAACGCAACACAGGCTGGCTCCTTGGATTACTAGACAACAGAAGAGAAAGTGTGACGTGTTTTTGACTTAGTGGGATGACTGTAAATGAAACATTCTGGGATGTAAATTAACAGCGTCATAGTTGTTATCATCATTATTATCACCATCGTCCCGAACCCTTATTCATACCTAAAGAGGAGAAAAGATAGGATCCAAAAGTAATAAGAAAGTACAAAACTAGCAAGACCATCAATTGCACTGCCAGTAAAATGACCTACATCATCATTCACATCCTTTTCAGGACCTTGGGAATCATGGCTCCACCTCACCACCTCACAAGCATAAGAAGCAGCACATTTTATATTTCGCTATCTTTATATACATCTACCATATGAAGCATTTTCGTTGTAAAGCGAGTCGAAAATGGGATGGCAAACCCTTTTCTTGTGTTTCTTCGTATATTCTTCATCCACCCAGTTCAGTCAGAATCGTCTCACTTTTCACACACCCATCGAGCTACGGTAGATCAAGTGGAATTGGATGTGAGAGTGGACATAGACACTTATCAGGTTATTGGAGTGCAATAATTACCCACTAAACCACGAGGCGCCAAAATTTGGTTATATGGTTACCACCCAGCATAGCAAATGGTTTCATGGTGTACAGGAAACTATTTGGCTTGTCACTCAGTGTACAGTAGAGTCACCCACAGGCAGAAGGAAGAGGAAAGAATGAAGGAAAGAAAGGCAGAAGAGGGAGTGTAAAGTTACCCGTAGGCAGAAGGACAAGGAAAGAGTGAAGTAAATGAAGACAGAATAGGATGGAAGGAATGAAGGATGGAGGAGAGGAAAGGGCAAACACCCGACAACAGCATTTCATCCAGTGAGTGGATGGTGAGCGTCCCCACCTACCACATATATACTGTATATATATATATATATATATATATATATATATATATATATATATATATATATTGCCAGACGCCTCAATCCCGTTCGGGGTGGCCACAAACAAATCGCCTCCACGTCGCCCTGTCCCCCGCCATTTCACTGCCCCGCTCCTAACTCACACCCCCCTCTCTCATATACCTCTCTACCGCATCCCTCCATCTCATCCTCGGCCTCCCCCTCCCTCTCCCCCCACCACCTCACTCACATACACTCTCTTCGTCAGTCTTTCACCCTCCATCCTCTCCACATGGCCAAACCACCTCATTGTATTCCTCTAAAACGCTCCCTATCACATCCACATCCACACAACAATGTTCCTTTATATCCTCATTTGTTAGCCTCTCTTTCCATGTGACTCCACAGGCTCCTCTTAAATAACTCATTTCCACTGCTCTCACTCTTGACTTGTGTCCTTCCAACAACGTCCAAGCTTCTCTTCCATACGTTTGAGTTGGTATCACAATACTGTCATGTAGTAACTTTTTCACTTCCATGCTCACTTCCCTGTTTCTTATCACTCCTTTCAAGGAACCAGCAACCCTTTTGTCCTGCTGTACCCTTTCAAGCACTTCACCCTCCAAACCTCCATCCTTACTCATCACACTACCCAAGTACTTAAACATACTCACATTTTCCAATTCCTCACCATCCAACTTCGCTGTACATTCACTGACTTCACCTGTCTCAAAGACCATCACTTTATTCTTCCCTACATTCACCTTTAGATTCCATTTCTCATACACTCTCCCAAACTCATCCACCAAGACTTGCAGCTCCCCTTCGCCTTTACTCAACAATACAGTATCATCTGCAAACAACAGTACAGGGAGTTTCCAAACACTACCCTCTCTCACCGTGGCCACTCCAACATCCACTACCCTACCTTGTACCTCTTTTATTACCCCATCCTCGTACAGATTGAACAACCATGGAGACATGACACATCCCTGTTTCAACCCAACCTTCAAAGAGAAAAATTCACTCAGTTCACCATCCACACTCACTGCAGCCTTAGCACCATCATACATACTCTTCACGGGATTCAACAACTCATCTACTCCATATATTCGTAATACTTTCCACAATCCTTGTCTATCGACCCTATCATATGCTTTCTCCAAATCCATGAAAGCCACGTACAACTTCTATCCCTTCTCTAGAAACTTTTCCACTAAAGATCTAAGAATGAATATCTGATCTACACAACCTCTTCCCTTCCTAAAGCCTCCCTGTTCTTCTCCAACTAATTCCTCTGTTCTTTCTGTAACTCTGTTAATAAGTATCCTACCAAACACTTTTCCTATTATACTAAGAAGACAAATGCCCCTATGATTACCATACACTTCTTTTTCCGCTTTTCCTTTGTACAAGGGAATAATTATATCTGACTTCCAATCCTCCGGGACTCTACCTTCCTCCCAGGCCAATCTGCACATCTTCCACATCCATTCTACTACTATCTCTCCCCCATGCTTCAGCATTTCACCACACACTCCATCAATTCCTGGGGCTTTCCCCAATTTGACTTTCTTCATTGCTTCCACAACTTCTATTCTACTGATTTCTTCCTGTCTTCTCACCTCCCTCCTTCTCCCAGCCATTCCCCAGCCACTTATACTCGCATTACTTCCATACTCTATGTTCAACAATTCCTTAAAGTGTTCTCTCCATCTGTTCACTTTTTCTCCCTTCTCCACTACTAATCTGACCTTTTTATTTTTCAGAATATATATATATATATATATATATATATATATATATATATATATATATATATATATATATATATATATATATATATATATATATATATATATATATATATATATATATATATATATGCAAACTAACCACAGGAGAAATAAAAGGAGCGACAGTGAGTACTTTCGTATATTACATCTTCAGACAGAGTGAGACAGAAACGTAAAGGGTAGAGGTCTTTTATGCACACCCGCAGCAGGTAGTGGCACACAGAACAATGGATGACCTGAATTTTTACCTGCGGATTAACTTAGGGTCACCTGCAGCAGGGAGTGGAACACAAGAAAGGATGACCTGAATATAAAAAATGCACGTGACAAAGGAGGAGGGAGGAAAGGGGAGTGGGAGGGAGGGGGAAGGGGAGAGGGAAGAGGGAGGAGGGGATAAATACTGCTGCTTAACTTAAGACCTAGAGGATTAATGCTGGTGTGTCCCACACAGGTGTGACTACACCACAAGGAGATGACAGGGAACAATCACGTGTTAGTGTGGGGGATACTGCTTTAAAATTAATTCAGTTAACAATTTATCACACTTAAAATGACCATAGCTCATGTTTACATTCTTTTCATATGTGCCAGAAATTAGACAAGACTCTATTACATTTCTTTCATCTAAGCTTTTTGATCCTGCTAGAATCTTGGAGCCTGTCCAGTCAATATGGTAATCACTGGATGATTTGTGTTGAAATAAACCACTACTCTGTTGGGCTGTTCTTACACTGTATTTATGTTGTGAGATTCTAGTTTCCAAATCTTTTCCAGATTATCCTATGTAAAATTTGTTACAGCTTTTACACGGGATTTTGTAAACAACGCCTGAATTACTGTAAGGGCTGTTCTTGATGAGGGTATTTTTTTTATGATGTTCTAATATTTGCATACTACTTGTACATTGAGTTTCCTCAGTACGTGAAAAACATCAAGAAAATTTTCATGGAAAGGGAGAACAAGGGTTCTTGAATGTTCTGGCGATCTGGCTTATTAGTTTTCCCTTCAAGGAATCGTTTCTTGGCTGTATTGTGGCACTGAGTTAGTATGCTTTGTGGATATTTTAGCTTCTTTCCAATACTCTGAATCATTTTTAGTTCATCATCTAAAAATTCTGGGTCTGAAATTCTATATGCTCTTAGGTACATGGATATGAACACAGATCTTTTTACATTAATATGGTGGTTTGAATAGTAATGAACATGTGACATAATATTTGTAGGTTTTCTATATACCTTAGTCTTCAAAACATTTTGGTCCCTGATAACTTTTACATCCAAAAATGGCAATTTAATATCCATTTCCATCTCATGAGTAAATTTAATCGATGGAACTAACGAATTTAATTGCAGGAGAAATTCATCAATGGGAAGATGTAATATACGAAAGTACTCACTGTTGCTCCTTTCATTTCTCCTGTGGTTAGTTTGCATACATATCTTCACGGTGAAGTGAAGTCTCTGCATATATATATATATATATATATATATATATATATCCTTTCATTTCCCCTGTGGTTAGTTTGCATACATATCTTCACGGTGAAGTGAAGTCTCTGCATATATATATATATATATATATATATATATATATATATATTTATATATATAATGGAACAGCTAATGTGTCTTTGAAGTGCTAAATATAATTGCATTGTTACAATGATTTCAATAAAAATGTCTCCAGGGTACAAACAATATATATATATATATATATATATATATATATATATTGAAATCATTGTAACAATGCAATTTTATTTAGCACTTCAAAGACACATTAGCTGTTCCATTGTGCATATCGATAATAAAGCTAGGCTAATGTAACAGGCCAGATTACGATACATATGCCTGGCTGTGCCAATCAATGGGTACATTTAGTACAATTTTTTTTTAGTAATATATAAAAAGCTTTAATTTTCCCAATTTATGCAACTTAGAAGGAACAGGGCAGCCAAATATGCCTATTGGTGAGCAGATGCAGGGAAGACACAACGTATGTTCTCAGGAGTCTAAATCAGGGGTTCTCAACAGGTGGGTATCACCCCCCAAAAAAATAAAAATAAATAAATAAAATAAATAAATAAATAAAAGACTTCAAAAAAAAAAATTGTACGGTAATTTAATGTATTTTGAAGGATAAAAAATATCAAATCAAACAGTGTTGTCAAACGTGTAATATCCATAAAAGACTGTGACTTTGCAAACAAAACTTGAAATTAATTGCAAATAAGATGGCCTCTAGAGTAACATAAGTTTATTCGATGATATTCCAGTAAGCCTGCGATTAATGTTCAGTTCTGTACAACAACAAAAACAGACTATCTTCACAGACCTGCCGCAAAAGCATTGCAATCAATTGCCAAAAGTTTTTCTCTTTGAAACTCGTAGAATATGTGAAATTGCTTTAAAATGCCTCCTTTTGGCCTAAATTGAAAATTGCTAAATAATCAGCTGATGCATCAATTGATGCAACTGCTGACATGTCAACTTTTCAAGATTAGCGTGTCAAAATTTCAAGATGAGCAATTTTGTATCTCATAAGAATGTAGCTAAAATGCCACCTTAGAGCCGAAATTAAAAATCTAATAGTCAAGTGATTTGTCAGCTGCTGCACTAGGTGATATTTTAAATGAGCTCAAAATTTCAGGCTCAGTACCTCTGTATTTCATAATCACTCAGAGCTCTCCAGGAGAAGACATTTCTCTGAAAGGGGGAAAAATAAGATCCCCCAGGCATACCACTTAAAGACCTGTCGACTTTGCTTCGGGTAACAAGAGCCTGAGTATCTGGCAGTCAAGTTTAAGATTTATCAGAGACAGACAAACCTTCCGAAAGGAAGGAGGTACTAATATTTGATGTGATAAATAACGTAAGTAAAGTAGTGCAATTGTAGCGAAGCAAATCTATATCCAGAGGTTAAAAAAAAAAAAAAAAAGCATCTGTACTTACACCGGTAATTTTTGAAGACTAAGTGATAATTTTGTCATAAAGTATATAAATAAAACAATGAAATAGTGCAATTTATAAATTAGAATCAACTTTTCATAATATATAAACGCGTACAGAACTAGAAACACAGAGGCACTATACAGTACACCATCGATGTAACGAACTAATTGGTACCAGACCTTTGACGTAAAAGCTGACAGTTCGAAAGAGCCGAATATCATGCTGTTTGGTAATTTCCCAGGAATCAGGGCTTTTACTGAACAAAGATTGTAAAAAAAAAAAAGAGCGTCGTTCGGCCGTGCAGTCGTACACAGTAACATACAGCTAGTCTAAATAGCTCTTACTCTCAATAAATGCTCTGTTCATTGCTCCTCTCAAGACCCTGGTCGCCCAGAAATTGATGCTACATTCCGTGGAATAGGGAGGAGCTCTTGTGTGTGTGTGTGTGTGTGTGTGTGTGTGTGTGTGTGTGTGTGTGTGTGTGTGTGGACACCACGCTGGTAAGTATTTCCCTCGCATCTATTCTTTTACCGAATGAAAAATCGTTTAATAAACCTAAGGTGGTCGTTAAAATCAAAATTCATTAAAAGAAGGTTCTTTATCTCGAAGGTTTACTGTATTTCCAAAGAATGCAATTTTAAAACTAAACAATCAAAATCTTTATTAAATATCAGCCATTACATTAAATAGTTGAAGGCGTCCCATAACAATAAAATATTACAATGAATGAAGCATTTACTCTGAATACGTCAGCCTGCAATAAGTTTTTAACATTTAAGTGGTGTTCACGTGTTCTTTTTTTTTATCTCCATTATACATATATTGTATACACACACACACACACACACACACACACACACACACATATACTGTATATATATATATATATATATATATATATATATATATATATATATATATATATATATATATATATATATATATATATATTCCAGATATGTAGGTTAAAGCCAGGTAAAATGAAAATTGAGGGAGTAGTTTGTGAACAAACAGGCAGTCAGGCAGAAAGTGCCCTTTATATGGTGTGTATATATATATATATACTCGTATATACAGTATACTAGCACACACACACACATATATACTGTATATATATATATATATATATATATATATATATATATATATATATATATATATATACACTCGTATATACAGTATACTAGCATGGGTACCCGGCGTTCCCCCTCTCCCTCCTTTTTTATCTGACTCTTGCTACTCTGCCCCCCTCCCTCAAACCATCGTCTTTTTGGTCTTAAAACCTTCCTTGGGTCGTAAGACTAAAAGAGACGAACACTTCATTACTATTTGTTCTAGTTCAGTCCTTCTTTCTACTCCAGAAAGACCATGTACCTCTCATGCTTTTGAAGAGGGATTGTAAGAGGTCCAGGAACTTTCTATATCAGCATTCACAGACTAACCCACTGTATTGTCATTACCTGTTTACTATTACAGGTGACCTAAAATGACCTCCGACCGGTGACTTCAAATGACCTCGGAGTGAACCTCACATAGCCTATTTCCGAACTGGAGGTCATGCGAGTCTCCATGCCAAAAATTGGACTGCAGGGGTACGTGGCGTTGCCCAGGCCGAAAAAAAGGTGAACACTCAACCAGTGACCTCAAATGACCCAGATCTGAATTTCGACCCTCCTAAAACTTCCTTGGGTCATAAGGATTCCAGATATGTAGGTTAAAGCCAGGTAAAATGAAAATTGAGGGAGTAGTTTGTGAACAAACAGGCAGTCAGGCAGAAAGTGCCCTTTATATGATGTGTATATACTATATATATATATATATATATATATATTGCCAGACGCCATAATTCCGTAAGGGGTGGCCATTTGACTTTGGGGAGGGGCACTAACCCTCAACCAACCCACTTGCTGACACGTAGGGAGCACGTATGGTTTGGTTATATGGTTACCACCCAGTGTTGTAAATGGTTTCTTGGCTTACGGGAAACCATGTGGCTTATATCTATCTATCTACATATCTATCTATCTATCTATTGCCTGACGCCTCAATCCACTTTGGGGTGGCCACAAACAATTCGCCTCCAAGTCGCCCTGTCCACCGCCATTTCACTGCACTGCTCCCAACTCACACCCCCCTCTCTCATATACCTCTCCACCCCATCCCTCCATCTCATCCTCGGCCTCCCCCTCCCTCTTCCCCCCTCCACCTCACTCACATACACTCTCTTCGTCAGTCTTTCACCCTCCATCCTCTCCACATGGCCAAACCACCTCAGTGTGTTCCTCATAACGCTTCCCATCACATCCACATCCACACCACAACGCTCCTTTATATCCTCATTCGTCAGCCTATCTCTCCACGTGACTGCACAGGCTCCTCTTAAGTAACTCATTTCCACTGCTCTCACTCTTGACTTGTGTCCTTCCAACAGTGTCCAAGCTTCACTTCCGTACGTTAGAGTTGGTATCACAATACTGTCATGTAGTAACTTTTTCACTTCCATGCTCACTTCCATGTTTCTTATCACTGCTTTCAAAGAACCAACAACTTTTCTTCCCTGCTGTACCCTTTCAAGCACTTCACCCTCCAAACCTCCATCCTTACTCATCACACTACCCAAATACTTAAACGTACTCACATTTTCCAATTCCTCACCATCCAACCTCACTGTACATTCACTAACTTCACCTCTCTCAAAGACCATCACTTTACTCTTCCCTACATTCACCTTTAGGTTCCGTTTCTTACACACTCTCTCAAACTCATCCACCAAGCCTTGCAGCTCCCCTTCGTCTTCACTCAACAACAGTATCATCTGCAAACAACATTGCAGGGAGTTTCCAAACTCTATCCTCTCTCACCAGGGCCACTCCAACATCCACTACCCTACCTTGTACCTCTTTTATTACCCCATCCATGTACAGATTGAACAACCATGGAGACATGACACATCCCTGTTTCAACCCAACTTTCAAAGAGAAAAATTCACTTAGTTCACCATCCACACGCACTGCAGCCTTCGCACCATCGTACATACTCTTCACAGCATTCAACAACTTCCCATCTACTCCATATAGTCTTAACACTTTCCACAATCCTTGTCTATCCACCCTGTCATATGCTTTCTCCAAATCCATGAAAGCCGCATACAACTTCTTTCCCTTCTCTAGAAACTTTTCCACTAAAGATCTAAGAATGAATATCTGATCTACACAACTTCTTCCCTTCCTAAAGCCTCCCTGTTCTTCTCCAACTAATTTTTCTGTTCTTTCTCTAACTCTGTCTATAAGTATCCTACCATACACTTTTCCTATTATACTAAGAAGACAAATGCCCCTATGAGTACCACACACTTCTTTTTCCCCTTTTCCTTTGTACAAGGGAATAATTATACCTGACTTCCAATCCTCCGGGACTCTACCTTCCTCCCAGGCCAATCTGCACATCTTCCACATCCATACATATATACAGTATATATATATATATATATATATATATATATATATATATATATATATATATATATATATATATATTTATGCTTGGGCCAGGCTGATCGGGATTGAGCAATAACAACTCTCTGGATTTTGGGAAAATGATACTGCGTACTGTATTGCCCACATGTACACTAATTGTGGAGGTAATTATATGAAGTTGCCGTAAGTAAGTACCAGTCCAGTGGAATAATTAACTAAAAAACACCCACATAGGAAAGTAAATTGTTCATCTATAAGGTGGGTAACAAAAATAACATGAATAACGCTACCTTCAAGCAAAATGTTTAAACACATAAAATACGGAAATCTGAGCCTGCTTTCATGCAGTCTGTGATAATGAATCACACGGATTATTGCCACATACTGTACAACATACCTAAACCTGTACAACGAAAACTGATACAAAAAAATTAATTTTCTTGAGAATTTTGCCATAGATCTGGAAAAGCTTCCTTAATGTGATGGAAAGACAAGGTAAGCTTACACATTAAATCGCAATGACTGGTTGGAGATATGGTATTTTCTCAGCTTTCCCTGCCGAGTCTCAGTGCATCATTATAACACAATGATTCCATTTTTTTTTTCTTGCGGCCCCAACAATGCACTTCAGGCTATAACAAGACCCCACGGACCATTGTTTTTACTAGGGGTGGGGTTTAAAATGAAAAAAAAAAAAAAAAAAAAAAGTATAATACCTGGTGTACGATTTAAAATATCACATTAAAAGGCAATAATATCTTGGCACAAACTGTATGTTGAAATCACACACTGGATGCCTGTAAGGCCAATAAATATATCAAAGCAACTGGAGAAAAAACGTCCTGCTGACCAAACCTTTGAATCCTTTGGTAATTTCCTTGGTAACCATCAAAGGGGTAATTAACCGTACACTAGACAAGCCAACCGTTACTAGAGCTAAACCAGACATGAAAGCCAGACCCTTCAGTACTGACATGGAAGAGGTATTATCATAGCACTGAACCAGCCTTGTCTATGTGAGCTCTCCAGTTCCTGCAGTCCAAACAAGCTTTTGTCTGTGCATATTGTTATGGAAATATACCATTCTGTGCAGTGTATACTGTACCCACAATGGGACTGTGAAACAAAGGAATTTCCCATGAAACACAATAAGTTCATTTCCCTTGATAAGAAAACTGCAATGGTAAGATGGTTTGAGCATTGGCATGAGTCCATAGTGTCGAACAATACAATATATATAACTGCAAGAATTCAGACAATACTAAGCACGCTACAAGTAAAGATACCTCTCTTGCCAAAGTCATAAAATTTTGTTAGTAATTCACTGGTAGATGAGAAGAGACAGAGGCACTTATAACGCTGTAACCTGAAAATATGCATCAGTGCCAATTGCACCTGACTAGACCAATAACATATGCTAAAGGTCCAGAGATGTATTATAGAATCAGGTATTCCTATCCATAATGTTACTAGAGCTAACACTAGTTATGTTATGGCTAAGATGTAAGCTGCTTCCTAGCCTCAGATGTTCATTAAAGGATGGCTTCATAACTGTATTGCAAGGCATCATCTGGTGCATCTGAGCTTGAAAGATGAAAGCGTATGGACCAAGAAACTGCAGTATATTATAAAGAAATTGGTAGCTACCCAAACTGCAAAACATTACTGATAATGGTGTTAATGATGCCAGGTGCTAACTACTCCCGTCAATGCAGATGCTGTGACCCCAGTCTTATCCCTACATAAACCTGGTGGACTGCAGACTGAAGCAGCTCTCCTCCTGCAGTTCACCATCCTTCTATCAGGTGTTGTGGAGGCAGATGAGGGGTATAGCTGAGTCGAAGAGCCGCCAGGTTATAGCAGTGTCAGCAGGTTAAGGTATTCACCTCCAGTAACTTAAATTGCTACACTGGCTGTCGTTGTGTATCAGGAACCTGTCAAGAAAAACTGCTTTAGGGTGATACTGCAACCACAACCTGAAAACAAATGCCATAAGTGAGCACACGTGTTGGACCTAAATCAACTCCAGGGCCCAAGATGATTTCAAAAGAGCAGGTGCGTGTGATGTGGGGATATTTCAGTTACTTTAAGTTTTAGTAGCACATGAAGTCCCCCTGTAAGCACCTAGAGAATAAGCATGAGAGTGCCAATACTTTACCTGTATGCAAAAGGATAACAATGTTTTAGTGTGCTAGCAACTTGGTACAGGAAACTGAAATAAAAATGTGCACATGGATAGGATCTACATCAACACTGCTTTAGATGGTAATGCAACTCTGTACAAGAAACTGAGCTAAGGGCTACGTGTGCACATCTATACAAACTGAATTAACAAGGCTGTCGTGTGTTAAAGCAGCTATGCACAGGGAACTGTACCCGTAAGTGTGCAGTATCTATAGCGTCTAAAACATCAGGACTCTGAGACTTTTGGATGTTCATTATAGGACATTGGGTTTGTAGTAACAAAGCATGAAAAATGACCAAGATTTGTGAGAAACTGTACTTTTTTTTTGTGTTTTTTTTTAAAGCTGCTGACACATAATAGTGTACGATACTGTGCTGTACAGACACTGAAAGCCTACATGAACAGTATACTTAGTCAACACATCCTGGATAACACTTGTGGAAACCATGGTGGACAACATGATGAATAATACACATACCTTTAGCCAACATGGGGGACAAAACACGCTGAATCGGTAGAGAGGCGGCCTGGAGTCCTGATGGACCCAGGTTCGAATTCCGGCTGGGGCAGGGAACAGTTTAAGGATTTGAATTTCGTAAAAGCAGACTTTCCTGATCTACCAGATGACCCGCCGACATGTCATAAAAGTATCCCCGCTAATACCGATACACCAGTCCTGTATGAGACAGCCCTAGCATGTATTCAATATGGACGGTGGGTGTTAGCGCCGAAGTGGTGACATGTAGAGAGGACTACTGGGCCTTGAAAGCAGGCTGTGAAGCCTATGCCCAGAGTCGGACACATGAAAAAAAAAAATCACATTTGGACACCATGAACATTACAAATGACTATGCAACACACCTTACTAACACCCATACATACTCGTACAATCAAGTTTCACATTCTTGACCATGCAGCCACTTCGTTCGTTCGGTTGTTTTTTTAGGCTCCAACATGCTTGCATGCGTCGACCATGGTCACCTAATGTTGCTCGGTCTCTGGCAGCTTCCCTATTCAGTCCTTTGTTCCTGAGGTCACTCTCAATGACCCCGTCCCAGGTCTTTTTCGGTCAGCCTCTCGAAACCCTACCCCTAACATTAACACTTCTCATTTTCTGCACCGAATTATCATCCTTCATCCTCTCCACATGCCCAAACAATCCCAATCTACCTCTCCTCATCACAACACCAATACACTCCAGTAACATCCTACCCCTCAACTCTTCCATTGCAAACTTAGTCCCCCCCTCAGGTCTCACACTCAGGGACGCACTGCACATCCACCAAATAATTGCCATTTCTGTACGTTTCAGCCTACGAATATCCTCTTCCTTTACGGCCAGGTCTCACCACCATACAGCATTACACTTCAAACACATGCTGCATACAAAGATCCCTTGGCGTGGAGGAAGAGCCCTCTCAGTGCTAGGGGAAGGAACAGCTCCTTGAACTTCTTCCAACCACTCCTCACTCTACCCACAGTGCTAGGTCCAGCCTCACCTCCAGCACATAACATGTATCCCAGATAAAAGCTCTTCCACACACTCAAGAGATTCGTCAGCAGGTTCAATCCTTTCACGCCTGACAATATCCACGAGCTTCCCCCAATGCACCGCACACATGAAATCAGCATTATCTCGCAGTCTGCCTTTAATACCACTACATCTCTTATGCATCCACTTATCACAGACACAGCACAAGATGGAATTTCTTCCCACGCCATTGTGGCAAATCGCACATGATCAGTCTCCCTCTTTTTTGACAGTACTGCCACCAGCCCTAGATACCATCACTTTAGTTTTATCTGCAATTACTCTTAAGCCCTTGTGCCCCATACCATCTCTCCACTTCCTAAATATTTCCTCCACCTCCCTTTCAGCCTCTGCAGTCAACACTAAATCATCAGCATACAACATTTCCCATGGGAGTCCATTTCTGATATCATGATAAACAACAAGGGGCTCAAAACTGATCCTTGGTGCACACCAACATTCAAGGAAAACTCATCACTCAAATCTCCATTCACCCATACCTGGGTGCGAGCACCTACTTACATGGCTATAACGACCCAAACCAGCCATTCCTAGAACCCAAGCATTCTCATTGCTCACTTCACCATCTCTCTTGGGACTCTGTCAAAGGCCTTCCCCAAATCATCAAAATCAAAGTAGGAGTCCCTTCTCTTTCCTATATATTTTTCCTGAAGCTGTCGAACAATGAATATGGCTCCAATGGTCCCTTTGCCTGGCATAAACCCAAACTGCATCTCATCAATAATCACTTTCTTTAATCATACCTTCTAGAACTCTCTCCATTACCTTCATTACCTGGTCTGAAAGATTTATGCTTCTATAATTTCCTCTTTCCAGTGCATCACCCTTCCCTTTGTACACATTTACAATTACATTCTTCAGTCAATCACCTGAGACAACACACTCATATACAGTCGTATTTATCAGGTCAGTGACTAACCTCACCCCTATATCTCCTGAGGCTTTCAACATTTCAGCAGTCAACCCAGACACACTTTCTGTATTCCTCACCAGCATGCGGCCTATTGTCCCCCTCAATGTAGCAGCGTCAATCAAAGGCCAAGGGTCAAACACTAGATCTGCTGGCTCCAAATCTTTCCAGTCTCAGTCAAACTCCTCATTCAACAACCGGCTGAAATGTTCTTTCCATGCGTCTTTAATATCCCCACTGTTCACCATTACCTTTCCTTCATCCTTCTTCACACACTGCTTACCAATGATATCCCTATTCTCCCTCTTCACTTGATTTGCCACCATAAATATCATATTCTTCCTTTCCATACGATTTAGGTTTTCAAGTAAAAGTCTCTTTGACTCACATTTTGCCCTGTAAACCTATTTTCTAGGCTTGCGCTTGGCAGCCAAGTATTCCTCTTAGTTACCATCCTTCTTTCATTTCCGGAAAAACCTTCTTTTCTCCTTAACTGCAGCTTCTACACCTTTATTCCACCACCAACTTACTTTATGTCTTGGTAGGTCTCTTGCCCATCCATATACTGAATCAGTAACTTACAAGACTTTGCTCCTGAGGGCTTCTGTCAACATCTCTCTGTTCTGCACCACCTTTCTCAACGTCTCCCTGTTCTGCCACCATTTCTCTCAAAGTCTCCCTGTTCTGCCACCACTTCTCTCAACGTCTCCCTATTCTGCCACCATCTTCTTATCTCGCTGTAGAATGCATCACTTACTGCTTGGCTTTTCAGCTTCCATATTTTCCTCCAAGGTGCATAAGTCCTCTTTTTCATCAACTTCTTAAGTGCCATGTCACACAATAACTTGTGTTGCTGCACACACTCCTCTCTCCCTAAAGCTTTAACATCCTTCACTAACCTCTTATCAACCCTCCTGACCAAGAAATAGTCTGTCTGCCTGCTGTGTCCCCCAGACTCGTATATAATCAAGCTACACACTATCACATTTAATATACAGTATACAAGTGCCAAGATTCATGCCACTACCCACGAGGGACACAGATCACATGATGAACTTGCAAGCTGGATCCCATTATCTGTCAGTAGATTATACAGTATAATCCCTTTCCTAGTATTCAACTAGGGAAAACATAATGTCTATGTGTCGGTATAGAGACATGTGTTGGAAAAAGAAGTTAGGAGTGCTGTAAAAAAAGTGGGACTGCCAAAAATGTGTGAATGCAACATGAACCTCTATAATGTCATATGGTGATGCAGAGAGATGTCTTCATGTGGTGACAGCAATAAAACCAGTTGGTTCTACTATCTTTGGTATATAAACATCCCTCAACTACTTCACAGTCCCCGAAAAGGAAGATAATGAACTGTAAAAGAAGGGCAACAACAAGCCTGCAGTTCTCTGGGTTCAGATTTCAGATGAGCCTGGGGCCAGAGACAACAAATATATTGTGATGTTACAGAAGATGTCTGTCCACTCACATTATAGGTAGTATACAAAATAATTGGTAGGTCTCTGCTTGGACTGCACTGCCTTACAATACTATATTCCATCACTGCTGGGGAGTTCACGTAAGGAATTTTCATCGTTGTGAGGTTTTATTTTTAACAGCGCCGTACCTCTCCCTCATTCTTCCATTCCTTACAACCCATGGCTGTTCTTTGATTTTGAGTTTCTGTTCAAGTCAATCAATGTAGAAACGTGAAAATTGTTGCATAAAAATCGAAACATGTGTGAATGACTGTTTGCATTTTTTTTAGATGGATGCAGATGGGGAAGTTCCTGATCAACTAGAGCATCCAGTCTCAACATCAAAACTTGGGGAAAGATTTGCATAGCATCAAATTCGCAGAGAATACTCCAGTCTTGATTCTATATGATAACACATGCTGTCCAGATGAAGATTTCCTCAGAGAAGCACATCTGAGGGTAGGTGACCCGGCTTGGGGGCAGTGCTGCTACCGGTGCACCAAAGGTATGAGCCGTCCATAATGGCATTACATTGCTCCTACTGCCAGTGGCCACGCTGACTCTCATCTGATGACTGTTTACCCTCACTGTTTTGGTACAGTTACGCTTTATTGTCCTAACATCCTTAAGATTTTGTGGTGAACGAAGCAACAATAACGGGTTAACCAACTTTCTGTTTAAAGTTCAGCGGAACTGTCTGAGAACATCTAACCCAATATACACGTATTGGTCTTATAAACCCCCAACTTAACTGAGTTTAAGATCGATTGGAACACAAAGCTGAACATAAGTAAATGCCCCACAATTGCCGGGAGGGCAGACCACACTTACACCCAGTAAAATTACTGTTTAGCCCACTAGCTTGTAACTTTCCTTCTATAACACTCAATGTGGGCACTCCTGTACCCACCGAAAACCGCTGAAGAGTTTGACCCAACCTGGAGTCAACATACAGACAATCATGACCCCAGGATGTGGGAATAGACATGGTGTCAGACTTTCTCAAAAGAAAACAAAATCACACACACGTCTATGTTGCGTTCAAATAAGAATAGCTTACGATTTACTACATATACGATGCAATAAGAATATAAGCTACCAAAGAAAAGGTGAATACCCACCTTCCACCCGGTAAGAGGCTCAGACTGATCATGAACTATGAAGAACTCGCCTGCTGTCTATTTTTGCTTAAAGAGAACGTGAGCATTATTGTTTGTATCGGGAGAGCGAATATAGTCCACATTTTTTAGATATCTGATATTATAATTGTAGAGAGCACATACAGTTTTAAAGTTAGGGATCTTTTGTTTGGTGCACGTTCTCCCATTTTTATGTAATTTTCGCCACTAATACATTATTTTTTTTAAAGCTTATTTCAGATTTTAACTAATTGGGGGGAGTTTTTTTTTTTTTTAAGTTAGGTTAGGTTAGGCTAGGCTGGTTAATACTAATGATTGTGTTAGTTAATAATAACAAATAATATTGAAGTATAAACACAAAGGATCTAAAATCGAAGTTATACCGCCCTAAGCATTTAACGAACATAAGCATTCGTGGTGGATCTGCTCAGTGTCGCTGCTCTAAACACGGCTGTAACGAGTGGATTTCTGTCAGGAAAGGAACGTTACCTTTCCTTCATCCTTCTTCACACACTGCTTACCAATGATATCCCTATTCTCCCTCTTCACTTGATTTGCCACCATAAATATCATATTCTTCCTTTCCATACGATTTAGGTTTTCAAGTAAAAGTCTCTTTGACTCACATTTTGCCCTGTAAATCTATTTTCTAGGCTTGCGCTTGGCAGCCAAGTATTCCTCTTAGTTACCATCCTTCTTTCATTTCCGTTAACCACTATAGCTGTATTTATTTACGCATGGAGCAGGGAGATGAATGTTATGATTAAATAGTATTTGATATTACTATTAACTAACCTAATTATTATTATTACCTAACCTATCCAAACCTAACCTAACCTAACTTTTTAGAAAATAATTTCTCCCAAAAAATAAGTTCAAATTTGGAAGCAGCATAAAATCTGTATTAGTGACAAACTTTACATACAAAAAATGGAGATCGTGCACCAAACACAAAAGATCCAATGGTAGACAGCACGTATAATTACTGAAACTTGTACAATAATTATAATGGGAAAACACTAGTTTCGTGACGTGATGACGATGGAATACTACTAATATTAGCCCGGAACGTAAGCTAATGAGTACATTAAATTTAAGTAATATATCAAATCCTCTTCTAAGCTGCTTTCTGCCATTTAGAAAATTTCATTGGTCATATGACTGCCTCTTTAAAAATAATAATAATTATAAAAAAAAAGACATCCTTGAACTCATTCAGTGACTTCCTGAAGATGGAGAAAAGTGCGTGTTTTTGAGTATGAAGGGGATCCATCCATAAACAGGGCAAATATGATTACATAAAGGATAAGTTACGTTAGGATAAGTTTGGGTTGATTAGCATAAAGCTCAAGAAAAGAAGATCAAAATAGTGATAGGTTCGACAGTAAACATCACTTACGTTCATAAAAGTATTAAAAAAGACAAATATAGCAGCAAAAGTAACACACAAAAAAATAAATATGGATAGATTTTACTGTGAGATTGAGTAAAGCTTCTATTGAGCCTGAGGAAAAATAAACGTCGGAGAGGCATGAGAAACATGATTATAACAACAAGGGGGAAACACGTCAACACACACAATAGTCCACCTTATGAAAATAATCAGAAATATACAGAAAACAAACTGGGGGAATAGGAATTGAACGGGTAAGGTCGTTCTGCTGCTAAAGGTAAGTGACCATCTTGATATCTTTTTCCTTATTCCTCAGATTACTGCACACACACACACACACACACATTAAAAATCCATTGTCACGCATAAAAATGATGAGCCGGCTTCCCTCAATTTACATCGGCAACTGTGCATAAAACATTGATATTTTGGAACATAAATTATTCTTTCCTCTCAATGAGATTGTCTTGTAGAGAAAATTTAGTCTTCTAGTCTGTCTTTGGCGGTAATAGTGTCGTTTGGAGCCAGGGAAAAAAAATTGGGTTGATTTGGGTTTCCTGGGTTTAATGGGTTTTATTGATTAAATGAGTTAACTGTTTATTGAATCTATTGGGTTTTCTGTGTTTATTGGGTTTACTTGGTTTATTGGGTATACTGGGTTTACAGACACTGAGTTTATTAGGATTTGGTTTAATTAATCTGTTGCATATACTGGACTGACTGATGAAAATATGGTGCCTGAAATAGTGCATATTTTCCCTTAGAGGCTTTCCTTAAATCCTTAGTAGTGTAGTCTGGCTCCTAGGCAAAAATGAATTTTTCATTGACGGAAAGATGATAGACTGGAATAGAGTTAAATTGTTATTACAGCCATCTCTTTAAAACGTGTCCTTGAAGCATCCTTGGAGCGTGTCCTTAGAGTATCCTTAGAACGTGTCCTCAGTGCATCTTAGAGCGTGTCCTTACAGCATCCTTAGTGTCCTCAGAGCATCCTTAGAGCATCCTTAATCTGCCTCATCCCGACCACTTTTCCACCAGTGTCTCTCCCCAATCTCGACTATTTTTGGAAATTTTTTTTTTGGCCCAAACCTCCGCTTTTAGTGAAAAACATCGAAAAATCATAGAGAAATCGCTCAGCTGAGGTTTAAAATACTCGATACAGGTAGCAGTACCTCCTCACCTTACAGTGTTTTCTATCAGGCTGACTCCAAAGAAAACGAGTTCTATGGGAATGTAACCATTCCACACCACTCATAAACGGTATTTATTTATTTATTTGCTACGAATTTATATGTAGTACGAGAGAATATTGGTTTTCACATATATAGGCAATATAAGCATTGTTTCACTCATGAAACACATCAACATACCTGACCTTTTTTGGCGACATTACCTGATCATCATTTCTAACTGTTTCTTCCTCTAATGCTATGTAAAATTTGTCCTCCACATTGTCATCGATTGGGGAATCACTCTGGCCCTGAATTTCGTACCGTGGCATGACGGCTTTATTGGCCAGGTCACTGGTAACAGGTGAATTGCTAAGACAATGGCGTGCAGGAGGGGGGAGGTTATGCGGGGTAAGGCATTGTCCCTGCCTGGCATCTTGTACAGGAACGTGTCCCGTGTATTCGTCCCAAAAATCATTCACGAAAATTGACAATTGTGCAAATTAGGGACCTTGCAATTGATTCACGTTTATGAACGTCAACGGGATTGGCAGTGTCAAAATGTGTGGATGTTAATTCACGTCGACGGGATGCCGCGGGTTAAAGCGTGTCCTTAGAGCATCCTTAGAGAGTGTCCTTAGAGCATCCTTAGAGTGTGTCTTTTGAGCATCCTTAGAGCATGTCCTTAGAGCATCCTTAGAGTGTGTCCTTAGAGCATTCTTGGAGCGTGTTCTTTGAGCATCCTTAGAGCGTGTTCTTTGAGCATCCTTGGAACGTGTTCTTTGAGTGTGTCCTTAGAGTGTCCTTGGAGCATCCTTGGAGTCTGTCCTTAGAGTCTGTCCCTAGAGCCTTTCCTTAAACATAGCGATGAAGTTTGGCGCAGGATTAAACATAGGGTTGTTGATGCCTGGGTCGACCTCCTGTATCACCTGGA
This sequence comes from Coenobita brevimanus, assembly GCF_032717465.1. Classification (NCBI taxonomy): domain Eukaryota; kingdom Metazoa; phylum Arthropoda; class Malacostraca; order Decapoda; family Coenobitidae; genus Coenobita; species Coenobita brevimanus. Next base: position 13,789,201 of record NC_136975.1, on the reverse strand, counting down.
ATGTGAACCGCTGCACCAGGCACGAGACGAAGAGGAACAACTCTAGGCGGACCAGGGATTCTCCAACACATACACGCTTCCCTGCATAAATAAATAAATTAGTAAAATAAATACACATAAATAAACAGATGAAATATATAAAAAATAGAAATAAGTAATTACATAAACAGAAACAAATATGATATATGAAATTAAACTAATAGAAATAAATAAAGAAAGAAACAGGAGATATGAAACGATAAACCTTGAGACGGTGACGACGTTCGGATACACATACATTTACCTACCTACTGTACCTACCTACCTACCTACCTACCTACATACATACATACATAAATTAATACACACATACGGTACATACTTACAAAAATTAATTAAAAAAAAAAACATCATCCGGACCTCTTTTCCCATCAAAGGCCAGGGTAAGGAGTGGCAACGCCTAGACAGCCCAAGTTTACCCTATCCAATGTGCCACACTTTCATTCACTCATCATTCAAGACCCCGGTATCCTGGCTCTATCTGATATGCTGTAACATTCACCACATTCTGTAGCTTCAAAAGAAGGTATCCAGTAGAGTCAATCCGTACTCTGTTTCGTTTACAAGGGGTGCCAGATCCCTGATCAAACACAGGTGGATCTCTTGTCAGTTCCCTAGCCTCACTGACATCCATACATCTCTTCAGCACACACTCATCCACTGTATCCCTCCACCTTCCCCTTGGCCTACCACGCATACTTCCTCCTTCAAATTCGCTCAGATATACTTTTTTCACCACTCTATTGTTATCCACTCTCTCCACGTGACTATACCATCTCAGTACATTCTCTTCGATTCTTGTGTCCACAGCCTTCCTCACTCGACATCTTTCAAGAATCACATTATTTCGTATCCTGTCCACTCTCTGTACTCCACATATATTCTTCGGCAGTCCCCTCTCCACTGCTTTCGCTCCTGACTTTTCATTTTCATGCCACGTCATAATCTCACACCCACATGCTAAAGTTGTCACTAACACTGCTTCATGCAAGCCTCGGGCAGCTGCAACACTCAAGCCTCTGTTTCTTATCAAGGCCTTCATTGCACCAGCTACTTTTCTTCCTTGTGTCACTCTACTTTCCACTTCTTTTGGACATTTTCTCCCCTTTTCTATCACTACCCAGATATTTGAACTCTCTTACCAGTTCCGGTCTCTCTTCATTCACTGTAACATCACACTGGGAGTCACCTTCCCTCTCAGTAACCATCATTTTACTCTTTTCTACATTTACTTTCAAGGGACGACGCTCACAGACATCAGCAAAACTCTGCACTAGTCTACCAAGGTCTTGTCCGGTAATTGGAAGTAGTACTGCATCATCAGCATACAACAAATTTGATATATTCCATCCATCACCACTCATTACCAACGCCATCCCTCTCTCCATTACTCGTGTTTTATTTCTCTCATCATCCCATCCATAAATATATTGAACAACCATGAGGACATCACACAACCTTGCCGCACGCCCATACCGATCGTGAGCCATTCACTTAGATGATCATTTACCATTACACATGCTTCACTACGATCATAAAAACTCTTAACGGTACCTAGCAACTTACCATCTACATCGTACATGCGCAAAATCTTCCACAGTCCTTTTCTGTCTACTTTGTCTTATGCTTTTTCCAGATCCATGAATGCCATAAACACCTTATAGTCTTTCTCACAAGCCTTCTGCACTATCTGTCTTACTGCACATATTTGATCCACACATCCTATGCCAACTCGTAAAGCCACCCTGTTTATCACTCACTAGGACTGTTGGTATATCACTTACTTTCTCAGTAATCATTTTTCCATATACCTTTCCTACCACATTCAATAAATTTATGCCACGATAATTCTTGGACTCACTTAGCTCATCTTTATAATTTTTGTATAGGGGTACAATCACAGCCTTTTTCCATTGTGCTGGCACAGTTTTACTCATCCATGCCCTCTTACATATCTCTAACAAGCCCTTCATGCCGCCGTTTCCACTACACTTAATCATCTCCGGATACACCTCATCAAACCCAAGCGCTCTCCCATTTTTCAGCCGTTTCACAGCGTTCTTCACCTGTGCAAGCGTCACGTTTCCTGGCACTGCATTCCTTCTCTGCTCACCCCCAAAACCAATCATGTCTACAACGGTTCAGCTCTCTAAATTCCCATTCATCAGGCTTTTAAAATAATCTTTCCATATGATCCTTACTTTATCCCCATGGGTTAATAATCTATCCTTCACACCTTCACATTTCTTTCCTCTGTGACTACTACGTTTCCTCACCTCTTTCCAAAATAACTTATTATTCTCAGAGTAAATTCCATTCATTTTTCCTCCTAGATTATCATTTACCTCCTTCTTTTTCCTCTTCACTAGTCTCTTTACGTGCTTCTTGCTCTCAGTACATTCAGTTTTTAATTCCATTGAGCCCCTGTCCTTTAACCCTTTAGCACGGACTACTCTTCTTTATCATCCAAATTGTTTTGTTCTTATAGAACTTAACAATTTTGATCTAAAACTGAGAATTATGCATGTTTTTTTCAATTTTGCTCCTCCAATAATTAAATATGGCACGCCCATTTAAATGGGCTCTATGGAGCAGTCCCCTTTGGTGTGACTCTCAATTTTCATCACTGTGCATTGATATGATAAAATTTATTGATGGATCTGGATTAAATGAAAGAATTATGTGTTGAACCATCTCATTTAATAAATATTTGTTGTAAAGAGAGTAATTTTAACAAAAAAAAATGTATAGCTAATGAAATTATTACAAGAATCTGCTGCGTAAATATAAAGTAGCAGTCTATAATAAGATTCATAGCCGTTAGAAATGAATTCCAGGAAAGCTTACTCCTATATATTTTGAAGCATAAATTCATGAAACTGATAAATTATGACTTTATATTATTTGCAGGCAATACTAAGAGCTTTGATATAGGCTTTTACATCAGTTGACTGAAAAATACACATTCCTATTTCTTTGTGTGATACTCCACAAAGCACTGGATGTGCAGTGCCACATCACATTTGGAGCACTTAGGCTTCACATTCTTCTTACACACACCACACCGCCGTTGAGTATCTCCCATCACAATATAATGATCTGTTCTGTCGTAGCGTACATGCTCGGGTGAAGTTAGGGGCACAAGTCTACGAGGTTTCTCTGATGGTTTTAGGAGAACATTGACAATTTCCCTCAGAAACTCTAGCTGTGACACCTTGTGAATCTTTCTGTAGAGAATCCACCCATTTACAATTGAGCCATTCAGGAGAAAGCGGAAAAGAGGAAAGTACCACACTCGCTTCCAAAATGACACTCTATACTTTCCCCTAAATTGAGCAAACAGATCTACTCCTCCCATTCCTTTGTTATAAAGCTTCACAATGTTTGGCTGAGGGATTACTACCACTTCTTTCTTCTTTTTTGACCACCGTCTGCATTTGCCCATTGAGAGAGATGCACTGTCACTTCTGTTTGTTGCCACCCTAACATTGCTGTTGTCATTCCATGCACAAATAGCAATCTTCTTTTTCCTGAAACAACTCTGCCTCCCCTCTCTCTTTTTTCTTGATGTCTGACACTGGGACATCCTTGACTCTGTCCTTACGAATTGTACCTGTCAGACTAATATTAGCTTCCTGGAAAGACTGGAGAAGAGGCAGTGTTGTAAAAAAGTTGTCAACATATCCACTGCTACCCTTAGGTACTGTTCCTTTGGCCAATGCATGGACTACAGATTCACCCACAGGCATTCCTTCCTCAAACCCAGAGTCTTTTCCTTCATACAAGCGGAAATTCATTAACAGTCCTTCATGGGAGCATAGACACCAAAACTTGTAGCCAAATCTCACGGGCTTTCCTCTAATGAATTGTTTGAATCCATGTCGCCCATAATATGGTTCCATGGCTTCATCAATAGCCCATGTCATAGGAAGTGGTTGAGCGACATCCATGAAGAGCTTGTTGAAATGTTCAAAAAGAGGGCGAATCTTAAAGATCTTATCATCCGAAGGCTTCTTTGAGTTGTCCACAAAGTGCAGGCTTTGCACAATCTCCTCAAATCGGTTTATTGTCATTCCACACTGAGTTACAGCCAAATTTCGGGTGTCCGCCTGCTTCGTCCAATACAGCCGTCGGTTTGGAACTGGGTTATATCCTGAGAGGAGAAAAATGCCAAGTACCTGATGCAGTTCTTCTTCGGTAACACATAAATCTTTCCCAAATTTAACTTGATGATAACGGTTTGTCTCTGTCTTGATCACCTCAATCAATTCTTTGTCCCAAAAGTATCTGAATATGTCCACAGGTGTAAATCCTTCATCTGCCCATTTTTCTACAATAGATGGTTTATGTATTTCATGTAAGCTAAGGACATCACCTTCATCACAAATCTGAAATTCACATTTCTTCCACTCATAAACAAGCTTTGAGCGTTTTTGCTTCTTTCTCCTCGGTGGGCCAACGTCTGCTACATGCTCATCACACCCAAACTCTTCCTGCTCTTCAAAAATTGATGCACCCCATGCAGAAGAAGGCTCAGTGCGACTGTTTCGGTTTGTCAGATTTATATGGGGGGGTTGGGCCAGAAGTCTTGCTCCCAGCAATCGGACATTTTCTTGCTCCACAACAGCTCTATCCTCACTAGGGTCATCTACATCAGATTCTTCCCCATCTTCTGGAGGCTCCAAAGCAATTTCGATGCTTGTGGCATTTTCTTCATCAGGTAATGAAAACAGGTACTTGACTGCCTCTTCAACATCTCTCAGATTTCTGAAAGAGAAAACATATGTCCATAAGAGGGTAAGCAAGAAAAAGGATCAAGTGTGTTACCCGAGAATACATTGTAATATTGAGAAAAGACCCAGTTATTATATACATTAGTAAAAGTACAAATATATTACGCAACAAAAAAAATTTTAGGATCCTAAATATATATTCATACACATATTGACCCTTGGGGATATGAATATATCAGATATAATCACAATAAAGTAACACAAGCATTAAAAGTGAACAAGTATTTTGATTCAAGTATTCTCCTTAGGCAGCAGTGCCCTGGCTGAGCTCCATAGAGCCCATTTAAATTGGCATCATATTTTCACTGATAATAAAAGTGACAGAATGTGGTTTTCCCTCAAATCAATAATTTCACACATTAAAACAAGTCTTTATGTGTCATTTTTACTATCACTCACTATAAGAAGTTCCATATGCAGCAATGTATAGACAATAACTTACCTATGTCCAGACATTTTGGTAGAAGCAATGAAGTAGCTCTCCTTCCTTCCTTCATTTACTTGTTGTTTACAAAGTGAGTTAGAAACTTAGAATATGAATCATCAGCTGAGAAATGTTACGTTTTCTTTACATCCTGCAACAAGAAGAATGTAAATTCTCTGGTAAACTTAGATAAAATTAGTGTTTCTAAAAAGTAAAATTTCCGCCCATTTAATTGGGCTCTATGCGTTCGTGGGTTAACCACTCTAGCAACTTCTTCCTCTTTTCCTCCACTGTTCTCTTACCCTCTATCCCACCACGCCTTGCCTTCTTCTTTGTTGTTACTCTTGGCACACCAAACACAGCTTTAGCTCTCCTCACTAAACAGTCCCTTTGTGCATTCCACAGGCTGTCCAGATCCATTTCATTCCAATTCACTGATTCTAACTTGTCCCCTGCTTTGGTCCTGTATTCATCTGCCATTTCTTTGATCCTCAGCTTCTCGACTTTTAGTGTTTCTCCTTGACTGCACCCCTCTCTCCTGGTCCACCTCACACTCTCAGCTTGATCTTGTATACCACAATCAAATAATCTGACAGACCACCAAGTTGTCCTCTCACGACTCTCGTATGAGCAACCATTCCCTGCATCGAGCTCTCTACGAGCACATAATCAGTCAGGCTTCTTTCAACACGAACCCATTTCTTCCTATACCTTGTATATTTATGTGCATCTTTGTGCTTAAAATACGAGTTGCAAATGCACAACCCCTTTTCCAACATATCCTTCAGTTGCTTCCCATTATCATCTTCTCCTGGTACTCTGTTACAAACCATTATGTCATCCTCATGACCAGCGCCTACTCTTCCATTCATATCGCCCATTACGATCACTTTGTAACTCCTGGGCATTTCTCCCACTGCTTCATACAGCTCATCCCAACCTGTCTTTCTCACACTCCTGTCATCACATGGTGCATTCGCTAATATCACAGCCACTTTCACCTTCTCAAACTTGAACTTGACATACATACATCCCGAGCTGACACATTTGTAAGCTCTCATTCCACTCTGCCACACTTCATTCATCAACAAAGCAACTCCTTCCTTGCATCTTCCTCGCCCATTCATGCCCGACCTCACACACTTTACACCCACCCACTCTTCCATTTTGCACCTTTTATCTTTGTTTCACACAATGCCATCACGGCATATCTCGCACTAGTGAACACATTGTATAAAATGGTCATTTCCTTAAATTTGGAGAGGGATTTTAAAAGTTTCATTCTTTCTTTCGCCAACACACACACACACACACACACACACACACACACACACACACACACACACACACACACACACACACTTGCCTAAAAAAAATACTATGCAGCAGTCCCTTTGAATCCCGTTACGTTTTTTTCTGTTTTGTTGTGGCTTTATTGGACGATTTTATTCATGTTAGGAGGCAATTTTTGAACTCCAGTACAGAAACACAGATGCACGCTTGCTTGGATACAGTAAACTGACACTAGAGAATGATGTCAGCCACTAAGAAGCGCTGTCGAAAGAATGTAAAGCCGCAGTATTGTCTATTTCTGGACTGAGCTATGTGAAATAAACTGCAAAAGGACGAGCATCTGGGCCAAGTTAAAGTGAGCAAATTATGGTAAGTGTGGTGGACTACTGGTACGATTTACAGATATGATATATCCGAGGAGTACATCTCCAGACACTTATAATCGGCCTCTCTATCATTGCTAACTGCACTATAATACAGGATGCAGGCTGATCAGATATAACCATAGGCGGGCTATAAATGCTGATCCTACCCACAGATTAGGCCTATCTGTTTTTAAACATACTACACTACGACATAATTTGTATTTTAAGAGGCAAAGGAGATTTCAAAGTACCCATTCCTTTGCGATTTAATTTGCATATAAGAGCATCTTCTATGGAGTAAACTGCAACACCAGTCGAGCAGGGCGGTCCTTCTGACGTAGATGGCAAGTTGGTGAAAGGGAGAGCTGGAGCTCCCGTTTTACCAGCCCTCAGGACCTGTTCCTGACCACCACCCCTTGCCGAACATTTTTAGTGTTTTCATTAACATAGAGAGTAGGCCAGCATAGCCTACTCCCATCATACCTCCACTTTCAACTGACCACACCACACTACATGCAAAATAGATATCACGCCTTCTATTTCCATCCCGCCTTCGCAATGGTCGCTCCTCTATTATCAGCATATCAGGTGGTACCTCGGATTGCCACCAGCAGCAGGATAGGGCTAGCGGCACAGGGTCCTCCTGGTTGCAATCAAGCGACTGTGCACTGTTCATGCTTGCTAGCGGAGAAGCTCGGGTTCAGCATTATATTTCAATAATATTTGCGGTCATATTACCAATCTGAATGCCGTTCACTTTTCCCTCCAATCTATATCTCCTTAATCCCTGTTCCTCACAGAAACTCAAATCTATCTCTCTATTGACATGTCCCCGTTTTCCTGGTTACCATCTCCTTACAAGCTTCGATAGCAAGGGTGGCACCTGCTGTTATAATTATCAAATCAGAATTTGCGGTTCACACTGTTTTGAACTTCACTTCAGTTCATTCAGATTATTCATAATATAAAGTAAATTATCTAACTTTTACTAAAATGTCTGTATAGTTTAGCGTTCTCCCAATGCTACTTCAGAACTCAGCATATTTGATTCCATATCCACTCAGTTCACTGACCTTAAACTCACCCTTACCACTGAAATTACCGTTTTGGGTGATTTTAACATATTCGTACATTGTGTAGAATGGTTATTGCATTCTGCCAGGCTGACGATACTGGTCTAGAATGTGAGATGTTTGCAGAATCGGTTAATCTCACGCAATTGGTAAAACAATCAACCAAAATACCAGATAACCCTGACCATAACGCGTATCTCTTGAACCTACTCGTGACAAACAACCCATATTAGTACAAGATAGAAGTACTGTCAGGACATGGAGCCTCTGACCACAGTCTCATCAAAGCCTCAGTCAGTCGTGCCAAACCTCCCCGTTCTGAACCTGTCAGGGTGACCCGATGGCACTCTGATAGGGCATACTAGGATGGATTTAAAAATTATATGGCTGATATTCCTTGGCACTCATTCTTCTCCAGTGACTTCAGTTTTACCCAGTCCCACACTAATGATTTAATACGTGCTGTTATGGAAGTGTTCATACACTGTCAACAGCTCACTAAAAGGTTGGACTCCTCAAAATGGTTTGGCAGCAGTTGTGCCAGAGCTACAACTCTAAAGTCCTTAGCTTACAGCTTTTACTTGAAATCAACAGCATTTGATTCGCTCTGATAATTTAAAATAGCCATTAACCATGCATTAGCAGTAATAAACCTCGCTAGATCAAACTTTCTTAACCACAAAGCATCCAAACTGTTAAATAATCCTTATGACAATAGAATATTCTGGTCAACTTTCACTTCCAATAATATCTCTAACAACTCCTCTCCCACTCCCCCACTAAAATCTTGAGATGGTAACACTATTAATGACCCACGTGGTAAAGTGTACATTCTTGCCAGTATATTTGCAAGAAATTCTACCTTAGAGGAAGTCGGCCAGAACTTCTCAGTACTAGAAAACTCTCCCAAAACTGCTCCACTTAAGATACAGACTAGATACGTAAACTCTACCAAAGACGAGTTACCAAACAACAAAGCTCCATGTCCAGATGGAATTCCTCCAGTTGTTTTGGAGAAAAAAAATATTACCAGAACTTGCTCCTGTTCTAGCTAAATTATTCAGACTATACATACGTACTTCTCCATTCCCTAATTCTTGGAAAGCCAATATGAACCCAATTCCTGGGAAAGGAAGGTCCTCTGATTACAGAACAATAAGTATCACATCTTTTCTTGGTAAAGTATTTGAGATTGAAATTAATAAGCACATTGTTAAACATCTTGAATCTAACAACTTAATTAGTGATAGACAGTATGGTTTTCGCCACGAAAGATCCACTGTTGACAAAAAATCACCTGACTAATGCCATCCACCAGTCAACTGACCGACATGGAGAAACTCATGTAGTAGCCCTTAATATTTCTAATGCTTCTGACAGAGTGTGGCACCGTTCCCTGCCATCTAAACGCCCTTGCTATGGACTATCACCTTTTGTTCCTCTGATATCCTTATATCTCAGCGACGGAAAGAAAAGAGTAAAAGTAGATGATGTACATTCCAATTTCCACTCGATTAATGCCGGTGTGCCACAAGGATTAGTCTTGGCTCCAACCCTATTCCTAATTCATATTACTGATCTCTTATCTGTCACTCATAGTTCCATTGACTCATATGTAGATGACTCAATACTTCATAGTTCCTATACACATAAACACCCATTCACAAAGTTTAATATCTTTAACTCACAAATCAGTGCAGCCATATCCATAAATCAAGATTTATCTAAGATCAATGAATGGAAACAAAAATATCAGTGTCTCATTTAATGCTAGGAAAACTAAGTATATACAGGTTCCTAACAGACAGATATTACCTTCGTTGCTACTAATATTCCTATCTCATAGAAATAAAATTCTCTGTGTTTCACTTAACAGTGCCCTCAGCTGGACCTCTCATTTTAGAAAACTTGCTAAAACTGCTTCAGATAATCTTGGATTATTGTACAGAGTCCATAACTTCACTACGAGCAGTTAGCTATAATTTACAAGAGACATGTGTGCTCTCAGCTGAAATATTGCTCACCCTTGTGGAATGGGTGCGGAGAGGAGGCACTAAAACAACTGGACAAAATTCAGAACAAAGCTGTTAGAATTATTAATAACTTTACTATTGCAAATAAACTATCTCCCCTACTAGGGGATGGAATGTTTCCTTCTTTGCATTATTTTGCACATACTTTTATGGCCAATGCTCAGACGAAGTTGCATCCATTGTGCCACCTCTCCCCGCCTTCTCCCGCGCTACTCGGGCATCTGGTAGCGCTCAAGACTGAACTTTCACACTGACATATTGCAGAACATCAGCATATCAAAATAACTTTCTTTCCTGAATTGTATCTCTTTGGAATTCGCTTCCTCAGAGTGGTTTCCCCCCATCCTTCTACCTACTGTTACAGATTTTTTATGAATGGAGGACACCAGTAAATTGGTGTTTTGATTTTTTTTATCCAATTGTTTTTCCTTCCTCTGTTCTGTTATAATAAAAAAAAAACTATGATGTCTGTTCCACACACTATTTTCATACAGCTGAGATGTAACGTGCTGAGCGAATCGCTAAGGAAGGAGTGTTACGAAATTTTCAGAGCTATTTAATTATGGTCTCCAGTTTTTAACATCCCAGGCTTACCAATTCCTATGTCGCTAACTTTTCTTGAACCAAAAAAAGGAATGTTAGTGTGTAACAGGCAAGATGAATCGCTGTGAAAAAGGTGCTATGAAGCGTCCAATGTTACCTACAGTCTCATAAATATATCGTAATCTCACCAGCCTAGGCTATCCCAAATGTCGCGAAACCTCCATTCATCTTGAGCCAGAAAAGATAATATTAGGGTACATCAGGCAAGATGAATCGCTAAAAAAAGTTGCCACGAAGGCTCCAGTGCCACCTACAGTCTCACAAATATATTGTAATCTCACCCTCACGGACTCACCAGTCCCAAATGGCATGAAAGCCTCGTTCTTCTCCAGCTTGCCGTTCTCGTCCAGAAAGTTTCTAGGATCGAAGGTGTTGGGGTACTTCCACAGCGTCGGGTCAGTCATCAGCTCGTCCAAGTTTGCCAGCAGAACCGTTCCTGGGAAATTAAATAAACACCTTAAATCGAATGCAATTTTTTTCTTGTTCTCTCTCTCTCTCTCTCTCTCTTTCTGTCTGTCTGTCTGTCTGTCTGTCTGTCTCTCTCTCTCTCTCTCTCTCTCTCTCTCTCTCTCTCTCTCTCCAGGCAATTTTGTTTCATCTTTGGAGAAACTTTCGAACTGAAGAGGTTAGACAATAGCCTTTCTTTATCCCCTCCCCCTTTACTGTGCTGAAGAGTGACGCTTCACGTGGTGACACCCATATAACTGGGCTGCCCCACTATCTAGTTATACAAACACTCCCTCAGTTCCCTCCCTATCCTCCTTATCCCCCTAAAGGAAGATTGTGGACTGCAGGAGGAGTGGAACTTCAGCCACCAGTCCACTGAGTTCACATTTCAGATGAACCTGGGACTGCATCCACTGCTGCTGCCACTGCCGCTACCAGTGTTGTCAGTCATTGGGTTTTTTCTACTAAATCATTTTTGTTTGTTTCATTGTTTTTTCCTCCGACCTTAGAGTCGTGGGGGGTTTTCCCTAAAATTCAAGAAATCTTGGAGTTTTTTATCAAGTAAAAAAAAAATATTTATATATATAAATTTGCCATGTGATGTAGCAGGGGTTGCAGTATATATATATATATATATATATATATATATATATATATATATATATATATATATATATATATATATATATATATATAATGCGAGGAAAAAGGAACAAAAGGCTAAGCTCGCAAAACAGTTCCTTCCAAGAAAAAAAACAAAAACAATAAAAAAAAGGGGCCAAATTCAAGATCCGTTCATTTCGAGATGCCAGGACGTACTGTGTTTGAAAGACTGGAGATCATAGGAAGTAGGAATTACAGACAGAGGGAGACTGTTCCAGAGCTGACCTGTGGCATAAATGGACCGGGAGTAACGGTTAACTCTTGCATTAGAGAGTTGGACAGAAAAGGGATGAGAGTTTGTTGCAAGACGGGTGCTATGCACCCATCGTAGAGGTGGAGGAATGCAAGCAGACAGTTCAGAGGAGCAGTGACGATTGAAGTAGCGATAGAAAATAAATAAAGAGGCAACAGCTCGGCGAAGAGACAGAGGTTGAAGGGAGCCAGTAAGAGGAGGAGAGTTAATGAGACGAAAAGCCTTTGACTCCACCCTGTTGAGAACAGCTGTATGTGGGGAGCCTCCCCACACAAGAGAGTTGTACTCTAAACAGGGGCGAATAAAACCCGTGTATAAAGTCAACAACTATGCAGGGGTAATGATTAGACACTACACAATATTGTATGCGAAGTTTGCTAAATTACATATAAAAAAAATGAATCTGAATCTTTTATCAATAAAAGTCATGAGACTCAGGTCCGTAGGCGCTGGGAGTCTGGGACACACGCAGGACCTGTTACATGTCAGAGTTAGTCTTCAAAATTTGAACCAGTCACCATCCTCATTTTGGTAAGAATTACTTCAGGTAAAGAATTGGAACAATAAGCCAAAATTTTACTCCCTTGCAATATTCATGTGTGATCTGTTGGCTATGCCAAATTCATCTGCTTCAGTTGAACGGATGTTTTCTAAGATCAACATCATCAAAACCAAGCATTCAGATAGGCTCCCAACCATCACTGTGGCAAACCAAATCCTTGAAAAGCAAGCTATCGCAAGGCAGGGAGGGTCTTGCTACGACTGGAAGCTGTCTAAATCTCTGTTTAGCAACATGAAAAGTGGCAAGTGTCATTACCGCCACACAGAGAGGTTCTCCAAATCGGAAGAGGCAACTTTGCACTCCCTTCACCCGAAGATGCCAGCAATTCGGAGGAACTCCTACATACATTAAAAGCATCAGACTACCAGGTAAGACAATAAAAGTTATATTAAATTTTACTGTTACGTCCCCATCCCACAATGCCACAGGTTCCAACAGCAGTAATACAGTATAGGAAAGCCATTGCCCAGTGAGTTGTTCTCCCTATGGTCAGCCTTTCAGTGTACAGCACACAAGATCAGCTCAGCCATTGTAAAATAAACACCGGGTTCTTAAGTTCACTGTCTGTATTTTCCAAATAATTATTTAATGGTTGCCAACTTCACTTCACGGTTTTCACGTGTGCCGGAGCTATACAATTTGCAGACACACTGGACTGACACTGAAATATTCTCAAACTGAACTGAATCTACTCTAGTCTCTTCCCTATCCATATATATATATATATATATATATATATATATGCCATGCATTACTCTAGCACCTACAGTTACCAAATTAGAAACATCCAAAACATGCTAGAGTTTTCTTACACTGCATTATAATCTAAATTATTTTGCATACAAACTGAGATAAATAATTTAACAATGACATAAATAAAACATGTTAGAGAAAAAAAGGACAAAATTTAATGCCTACCTTACAAATACCTCCGTTCACAAATAGCAGGCAAACTGGCAACTCTGACACGTAACTATACTATGAGAATCATCGGGAATACTCCAGCACTACCTAACTAGCAAATCCCACATCTCAGCACTATCCCCTTCCTAGTCCTTTGTTGTCCCAACAAAATTACGCAATGTATAGAACATAAACCTTTATCCACACTAGCATCTGATTATACACAAATTATCCATCAACTTATCAGGTCTTCTTCCATGCTGTTTCTGACATCCTTGCTCTTCCATACAGTCAACTCATCTTGGAATGTCTTGGTCCTCTTCCTGATTCACTTCCTCCCTCAGAATACTGCCATCATACTCCCGTACTTCAGTTCCTGGTCATCCTCAACATCCTCAGCTGGGAGTGTGCACAATTCCTCAGAGATGTCCCAGCTGTACTGCCTTGGCCCATGGTACTGCCACAGACGTTTCACCTGTACCACGTTTGGGCGAGATTTTCTGCCTCCCTGAATCCGGTACACTACATCTGATAGGCGGCCCAACACAGGGAAAGGTCCGTCCCACGGGCTATGCAGCTTCGGTGACTGTCCCATCGCCTGCTGAGGATAAGTTAACCAAACTTTGTCACCATTCTTGAAGCTCACCTCACTTGCCTTGGCATCATACTTGCACTTCATCACATCACCTGAAAATTTAAGGGCTCCTTGCATTTGATGATGTACCTCAGCCAACATTTCCTGAACATGCTTCGCATAGCTGGAGGTGTCTGTAGGCAGCTCTTCACCAGGTGGCCTTCCCATTAACAAGTCAACAGGTAAGAGTAACTTGTGGCCCAGCATCAGTTTTGCATAGGTGTAGGTGGTAGACTTATGGGATGCAGACCTATATGCCATCAGCAATGCAGATAATTTCCGATCCCATTCTGTTTGTCCCTCTATGCAGTACTTGGCCAGTTCTTATCCCAGGGTCCAGTTGAATTCCTTCACCATTCCATCTGACTGTGGCCTTAGTGGGGTCATCCTGGTCTTCTTGATTCCTAGCAACTTGCAGCCCTCACGGAACACAGAAGACTCAAAGTTTCTACCTTGGTCTGAATGTAGCTCTTGTGGCATCCCAAAACAACAGAAGAACTGGTCACCCAACACCTGAACAACAGTCGCAGCCTCTTGATCGCGGATGACATAGGCCTCTGGCCACTTCGTGAAGTAGTCCATGGTGATATATATATATATATATATATATATATATATATATATATATATATATATATATATATATATATATATATATATATATATATATATATATATATATATATATATATATATATATATATATATATATATATATATATATATATATATATATATATATATATATATATATATATATATATATATATATATATATATATATATATATATATATATATATATATATATATATATATATATATATATATATATATATATATATATATATATATATATATATATATACCGGTTTCCTTTTTCGGTGAGTGTCAAAGGTCGAGCGATGTCCACCACGACTCCTTCCATCAGTGCACCCACTTGTTACAGCTGGAGAGGGGCACAACCAGGTTTCTTTTTTCCCTTCTTGGCACAACATACATCACAGGGCCAACACCACTCTTCAACATCCTGACGCATGCCAGTCCAGTAGAACCTTTGTCGCAGCCTACTTACAGTTTTCTTCACTCCCATGTGCCCACTAGTGATCTGGTTACTAAACTCATTCAAGATCTTGAACCTCATTTTCTTCAGAACCACCAGTTGCCAATACTTGCGGAGGGTCCAGGTGTCTTCCACTGACGCTCCAGTAGTCAGAGGTTCAAACGAAGAAGGTCCCACTGGCTCCAGTAGCTCTTGGTCACATGGCTGAACCTGGGAACCTCTTCCCAAGATGGTTGCACTGAACTCTTCGGCAACCGCTCTGGCACTGGTTGTAGATCTGCATCCTCCATCTGCATCCTCTTCAGGTCTTTCTCAGCTGACACCAGCCCTGTCACTACAGAACGTCGGCATTTCTTGCAAAGATATAAATTCCTACTACACTGCTTGCTATCTGTTCTTCCATCTTCTCGCATGTCACAAATTTGCGCGAGCGTATTTATAAATTCGTCACATTCTTCATCAGTGGGAAAACCACGAATTCTAGCGGAATTCCCACTGTTTATCACTCAGCTTAACCGTCCTCGTATTCACCCAATCGGGAGTGTTTTCAGAACAATTTTCACTGTTTCATTAGTGACCGTCCTTGCCCACGACATTAGCGTCTTCGCTGAGTGATTTATTGTGAGTGTGTATCGCTCACTTTATTTTCATTGACCGTTGAACCAAGCACGGCAATCTCTCACCCCCTTCCATAATTCGAACTTAGTCAGGCTTGGATCATCGTGAGAGAAGGTTCGTTCTACAGCAAGTCCTGAAATCTCCACCTAGTGTGAATCGGCGAAGAGTGTTCAGCGAATTGCAGTGCCTGTCCTATGTATCGATGCCGTCATTCCGCTTAGCCCCTCCACTGACCAGTATTTCTTTTCGTTTTTCCTAGGTATAAGTGTTAGCATTTGAATGAGTGAGTGAGTGTATTCTTGTTATTTTGAAGTCATTTTGAGACTCATGTAACGTAAATTTATTTCATTGTAATTAATAAATTTTACAGTTCTTTTCCTTCGAGCTTAATGTATAGTTAAACCCATTTTATTTCTCCACATTAAGCTTATTCAAGTTGCCGCTCCTAGTTTGCATAAACGCTTTGCATTATTCATAACTGGTACTTAGGCCAATCCTTTTCTATTAAGCTTAAATCCGTTGTGCCAACCAAGCTGCACTGCCCTCTGCCTATCATCCGAACCATTCTGATCAGCAAGTAACTCAAACTGCTCACTGTAATCTTCCCAAGATACTCTACCATCAAATTCCTGTTTTTTTTTTTTTTTATTGTACCTCCATTATAGTTATGCACTTCACTGGTTTGTGACCTAAAAACTGAGGCATCAAAGTCCAGGACTCAAAACTTCTGCATTCTAACTGTTCATCCCTTTAGATGCTTGGGGTCTGTCAAGATTCACCATACACTGTCCATTCTTTTCATATGCTCCCTGTACACTAGCCTGAGGCTCAGCAGTCCAACATTTCTCTACAGCCACAATTTTCTCACTAATTATCTTCACATGCTTGACTACATGCTTCAACAGGTTATCTACATGCAGTCTGTACTCCATCACAATTTCTTCACTAATTGTCTTCAACTTGTCGTCTACATGCTGTTTGCACTCCGTCACATTATTGCTTGCCTCATACTTCTGCTGCCGTAGCTCAGCAAATACTTCCTTCTTCAACTGTGTCTGCTCCTTCTTCATTTCCCCCATCAAAGCATCTAGCTGTCCTTGCATCCTCAGTTGTAATTTCCTGTGTTGTTCCAGTGATGCCTCTTGAAGATGTTCATATCATTCCTTCTGTTCTTCACTGTGCCTCTAGGTGTTTACTCTGTGCTTGCAATTGTTATTTGATTTCTTCATTTTGTGCCTGTAATAATTGTCTTTTAAGTTCTTTCTCTCCTTCTTTCTGTGTTTGTTATTGTTTTTTGAGTTCCTTCTGTCCATCATTCTGTGCCTGTAGTTGTACACTTTGTGCTTGTAATTGTTCTTATTCTTTCTGGCCTTCAATCCGTGCTTGTAATCGTACATTTTGTGCCTGTAATAGCTTAATAATTGCAGCCAGTGATACCTTTTCTTGTCTAGCTTGGCCTCTTGCCTGTACATCTTCTGCCTCCATGTGGAAGGTTTGACTCACTGCATCAATATCTATTGATACACACTCCTCACACCACTGTTACGTCCCCATCCCACACTGCCACAGGCTTCAACAGCAGTAGTACACTATAGGAAGAACGTTGCCCAGTGAGCTATTCTTCCTACGGTCAGCCTTTCGGTGTACAGCACACAAGATCAGCCTCAGGCGTTGTAAATAAACACTAGCTTCTTACGTTCATTGTCTTTATTTTCCAAATAATTACACTTAATGCTTGCCAACTTTACTTCACTGCTTTCACAAGTACCAGAGCTATACAGTCTTCACTAACTGCAACTGCACTTGATGCGTGCCAAACTTCACAAGTTTCACAAGTACCAGAACTATACAATCTGTAATTTCACTGCACTGACACTGAATTAAACTCAGACTGAACCGAAACTGCTCTAGTCTCTTCCCCATCCTTATATAATCCTTGCATTACTCCCAAAGCTTCTAGTATAATCTAGCACCTACAATAACCAATTTAGAGACATCCAAAACGTGCCAGAATTTTCTTACACTGCATTACACTCTTAGTTAGCACACAAACTGAGATAAAATTACATAATTTAACAAACAATCACGTAAGTGAAACATCATCAAGAAAAACAGCACAAAATTTAATGAACAACTTACAAAATACCTCCACTCACAAATACCAGGCAAACTGGCAAGTCTGACACGTAACCGAACACGAGAATCATCGGGAATACTCCAGCACTACCTAACTAGCAAATCCCGCTTCTCAACACTATTTTCAAGACTAACATAGCATAACATAGCTGCGGATTGAGAGACCCTCAGGCAGTGCTCCTTTGATTTTCTCAGGAATGATTATTGCTTCCATGGCCAGGAGCCATCTGAGTGTGCCTTGCGCATTACGGAGGTATTCTCTCGTGCATGGAACCATACATTCCTTTCACATATCCTTTGACTAATGTAAGAAAACCTTGGTTTAATCATGCTTGTTCTAATGCGGTCCAAAAGGAGAAGGCCTATAAAAGGTACCGGAGCCAACTCACCCCTGAATCACATGTTTGGTATGTTTCTGCCCGGAATCATGCTAAGTCTATTTTTCGTTCTGCTAAAAATAATTTCATCTGTACTAAATGCTCTAAATTCTCCAACTCAGATTCTTCCCGCTCCCTCTTGCACCTTGCCAAAAACCTCTCTAATAACTTTACCTCATCATCCTTCCCTCCTCTTTTCTATCCCGATGTCTCTGTAGCTATTTCTTCTACTGATAAAGCAGATCATTTCACTGAGACTTTCTCCTCCAATTTCACCTTAGACGATTCCAGTGCTGTTCCTCCATCACATTCCCCCTCTGATTTCCTCTTGGCTGACAATATAATTTCTTCAGCTGATGTATTTTCTACCATCACTGGCCTCAATATTAACAAGGCATATGGCCCTTATGGAGTCCCTCCTATTGTCCTCAAGAACTGTCCTTCTGTGCTTACACCCTGCCTAGGTAAACTCTTTCGCCTTTGTCTTTAAACTTGTACCGTTCCTTCTTGCTAGAAGTTTGCTCTCATTCAGCCAGTCCCAAAGAAGGGTGACCGTTCCCAACCCTCTAACTATCGTCCAAATGCTTTAACATCCTTAATCTCAAAAATTTTGAGTATATTCTTAATAGAAAAATTTTAAAGCATCTTTCCTATCACAACCCTCTTTCTGATTGTCAGTAAGTGTTCCGTCAGTGATGCTCCACTGGCGATCTTCTCACCTACCTTTCAAACTCCTGGTCATCCTACTTTCGGGACTTTGGCGAAAGCTTTGCCATTGACATCTCAAAGGCTTTCGATCGAGTCTGGCATAAATCTTTAATTTCCAAACCGCACTCATACAGTTTTTATCCTTCTATCTGTGCCTTCATCTATAGCTTTCGTTCTGGTTGTTCTAAAGCTGCTGTTGTAGATTGCCATTGTTCTTCTCCTAGATCTATCAACATTGGTGTTTCTCAGGGCTTTATTCTATCACCAACTCTCTTCCTTTTATTCATCAATGATCTTCTAAGCTGTACCTCTACAGTAACCCTATCCACTTGTACGCTGATGATTCCACCCTTCATTTTTCCACTAGGTTTCCGCAACGTTCATCTCAGCAGTTACTTCAACAAACAAGGGATGAGGCTATGCCACACCTAATGTCTGACTTGTCTCGTATCACTGGCTAGGGTAAAAATTGTCTTGTTGTTTTTAATGCATCAAAGACTCAGAGCTTACACCTATCAACCCGACAAAATCTTCCACAGAAGCACCCACGAATGTTTAATAATATCGAGCTCAATCCTGCATCATCCTTGAACATGCTTGGAGCTTCATTCACTCGGGATTTATCTTGCAAAGATCATATTGCATCTCTTGTAAAATCTGCTTCCAAGAAATTAGATGTGCTAAGCCAACTCCATACCTTCTTTATCCCCGCACAGTTGTTGACTTCGTACACGGGTTTTATTCATCCCTGTGTAGAGTACAACTCTCATGTGTGGGGAGGCTCCCCACATACAGCTCTTCTCAATAGGGTGGAATCAAAGGCTTTTCGTCTCATTAACTCTCCTCTTCTTGCCGGCTCCTTTCGGCCTCTGTCTCTTCACTGCACTGTTGCATCTTTATCTATTTTCTATCGCTACTTCAATGGTCACTGCTTCTCTGAACTGTCTGTCTGCATCCCTCCACCTCTATGACAGGTGTGTAGCATCTGTCTAGCAACAAATTCTCATCCCTTTTCTGTCCAACTCTCTAATGCAAGAATTAACCATTACTCCCGGTCCTTCATTTATGCAACAGGTCAACTCTGGATCTGTCTCCCTCTGTGTGTATTTCCGACTTCCTATGATCTCTAGTCTTTCAAATGCAGTGTGTCCAGGCATCTCAAAATGAACGGATCTTGAAACTGGCTCTCTTTTGTATTTTTTTTGTTTTTTTCTTCTTGGAAGGAACTGCCTTCTGGGCTTAGCCTTTGGTTCTTTCTTCCTCAAATAAAAAAAATACACATTTGTCTACAGTGAAAATTTACATTAGGATTTTTTAGGTCCATCCCTGAGTTTTGTTTTTAATTTTTATGAACAACCTTGTTTTTGTTCTTTTTTTTTTATTTCTTTTTTATTTTGGGGTGTCAACACTGGCTACTACTACTACTTGAGGGTGCATCAAGCTTGTCAGGTGTCTGTGTTGGGGGTCCTGTATTTTCCGTAAGTAGATCAGTATTTTATCATATCTCGGTACCTGTTATAGCATCATCTGATATATAAAGTACTACAGCATCCCAACATCGTGACTGTTTCGTAGAAAACTCCGGTATAAGAAGAATCTAAACATTTTTAATCGCCATTGTCTGCAATCATCAAGGTGTCCTGTGAGATGGGACAAGCTCCAGTAGCCTACATTACCACCATCCTTTAACCCGCCCCGTCCTGGAGACGTGAATTCACGTCCTCACATGATGTGCACTCATATCCCGGAGACGTAAATTAACGTGGCAACATTGCAAGGTCCCTAATTTGCACAATTTTCAGTTTTCGCGAGTGATTTCGTGAGTGATTTTTGGCACGTATACACGGGACACCTTCCTCTATTCCTCTACAAGATGCCAAGCAGGGACAACGCCTTACACCGCATAACCTCTCCCTCCCCCCCTGCATGCCATTGTCTCGACAATTCACCTGTTACCAGTGACCTGACCAATAAAGACATTCAGGGCCAGAGTGATTCCCCAATTGATGACAATGTGGAGGACAAAGTTTACATAGCATTAGAGGAAGAAACAGTCAGAAATGATGATCAGGTAATGTGGGAAAGAAAGGTCATGAATGGTGATGAGTTTGTGAGTGAAACAATGCTTACAATGCCCATATTACTTTTTGAAAACCAATATACTCTCGTACTATGTATAAATTCGTACCAAGTAAATAAATAAATACTGTTTATGTGTGGATAAAATAGTTACCTTCCCATAGAACTCGTTTTCTTTGGTGCCAGCCTGTTAGAAAACCCAGTCAGGGAAGGGGGTACTCGTACCTGGATCGAGTATTTTAAACCTCAGGTGAGCGATTTCTCTATGGATTTTCGACGTTTCTCACCAAAAGCGAATGTTTGACACACACAAAAAAAAAAGATCCAAAAATGTCGGGACTGGGGCGTACCACTGCCCAGAAAACGTCGGGATGGGGCGGGTTAAGGTCTGCCTTGTCTACTGATGTCCCTGTTATCGACCAAGATTTTTCGGCATCTGGTGATAAACTTTATGCCATACACATTTCCTTCAGTTTCACTAATGTCCACTGGTATTATGATGAAATTATCATCGAATTGCCAGTGATTATTTACAGTGAATAACTATGTTGTAAATAGTTTCATATGCTTACTCACGACAGCCAGAAAGGACTACCCACTTCACTCACTAGTAGAACTCATATTGTCACTTTATTCCCAAGAGGAGATCAAGAAAAGCACTCTTTATGCAATATTTTGAGGACGGACGTACCATGGTGACGTGACCCTGACAAAAAAACGTATAAACCTGATTGATATACTAGACCTTCACGAGGAAGTTTCTAAATATAAAGAATATTAATTTATGATTGATGGCCTCAGAAGAATGCCTCTAATGCGGTTGGAAATATCATCTCCACTGCTCTCAAATCTGGCTGCGGAGGTGGCGAAAATAAATGAATTCCTCCCTAAATTCGTGGACATGAAAACAGAAGATGTAAACACAGCTGACACAATGAGGCAAGTGTGTGCGGATGTGACAGACCTTAAATCCTTTAGTTCTGCTGTTGCTGGATTACAAGAAGTCAGTAGGGATGTCATTAAGGAGACAACAAGGGACACGATCTTACTGGAAACTGGTATCTTTGATCTTACAACGCTCAGTTGTGAGTATACTGATGTGTTACTGGGAGGTTCATCCTTCAGTTAGGGGGCGGCAGGAGGAGGAGGTGGCATTGTGGGTGAAGAGGGCGACGTTGGAGATGCTGGAATAAGCAGCAATGGTGGAAGGAACAGTGGGAATGTCAGCATCAGAAAGGAGTGCAGTGAAGGTGAGAGTGGGAGAAGAAATTGACTGATTGATTGAATATAATTAAAATCTGGCAGCACAACTGCAAGAGTCATATGGCACAGTACAACAAGGTAAAAGATGCTGCAGATAAAAAGTGCGTATTCAAAATAATGTTAATGCCAATTAGTAAAAATAAAACACTGAAAATAACAAAAGAACAGTGTATAAAATGTCTGTTACTTATACGATGTGCTACCCAAAAGTTTCAGTAGTTCGAATATTGTAGGAAAATAAGTTACCTTACCTCCTAGTTCTCATTGTCGCCTTTGAAGTAGTCCCCTTGGACGTGTATACAGTGGTCTCAGCGTTTTTTCCATGAGTCTATGCATCCCTGGAAGGCTTCAGGCGTGATGGTACTGAGCACCTCCTGCAAGTCTATCTGGATCTCCTCAGTCGAGTCAAATCGACACCCTTTCAGTCATAATTTCAGCTTGGGAAACAGAAAAAAGTAGCAGAAGGCAAGGTCAGGCAAATAAGGTGGTTGGAGAATGACTACCATGTAAGTGGAAGCCAGGAATTGCCGAACAACAATTGATGTTTGAGTGGGGTCGTTGTCATGATGCAGGGCCCAGTCCTTGTTCTTCCACTGTTCTGGACATTTGCGGCAGATGTTCTTCCTCAGACGCTGCAAAACTTCACAGTAAAACTTTCTGCTGACAAACTGATCGGGTGGGACGAATTCCTTGTGAATGATCCCTTGGATATCAAAGACAACAATCAACACTAAATTGACATTGCTGCGAACTTGATGCACTTTTTTCATTCTTCTTTGAACCTCCTGTAACAAAAAAATGTTCTGCTTTGAAATGTGGCATTGTCACCAAAGGCTTGCTGAAGCAATCAGTGAGTTTCTGCAGCTGTCTTGTTGATCTTGAAACAGAACTTGATGCAGGTTCTTTGTTCTGTGAGGTCTGCAATTGTAAAACCGCCAAACCACCTACACACCACATTAAAATAGTCAGCATAGCTCAACAACACGTCCACTCACAGACACGGCCGTGGCCACACTGATGCGCAAGGGGTGCTGCTGACTCCTCCTAGTGGCAAAAGGTAAAACTGCAAACGGTTGGCTCCCCGTGTTCAAGTTACTGGAACTTTTGCGTATCTCCTAATAAGAGTGAAAGTAAGCCTGCCTCCTGATGAAATCTGAAGACATTAGTAAAACCACTGGAGCCTCCACCAAGCATCGAGGACAGACAGTAGGCACCATCTGTCCCCTGGGAGAAAAAAAGTGGTGATGGAAAGTTTAGAAAGAGTGGGGGCCATGAGGAGCGTTGGTGTGAGACGGTGTGATACTGTACTGTCATGTGCAGCAGCCCAGCACCCGATGTTACAGACTGCCACAGCAGGATCATTAATAAGGGTGTGCACTGCACAAGTCAGGTACTTTCCCTAGACTTCCCAGGTGAAGATGAGCAATGATTATCAACCAGAAAAAGGATGCATAGTGGTTCAAACAAGGAAGGAGAGAAGGTTATCGAGGACAGCCCATTAACTAAGGCTTACGGAAGTGTAAGGGCTCATCATTTAGAGCTACCAGAAAATTAGTTGGTATTGTAGATAAGGAAGTTATAAGTAATGACATTCAGACTTATACTAAGGATGTTTTTGATGTTGCTGTGAACTCAATCTCGGAACTAGAAATTATATGAACAGGAGCATTCACAAACTCCCAAAAGTTGCCAATCCTCACCTGATAATTTGAAAAATAAAAATGCGGTCAACTACAGTTTTGTAGGTGTTTTCTTTTATCACTTCGTTCATAAGTATAATTTTATTAATATATCTACTCAGTAAAATGAGAAGAAGAAGCTTCATTATGATAAAGTTGAAGGGAATCACCAAACTAACAAAACTAACCGTCTAAACATTGGGACAAATATTCTTTGTAGCTTATAACCACATACTTAACTTCCCAGTCGTGGCTTTTATTATAGTTTTAATCAAATAACACTTTCAGACGTGAAGTCATTTATCTGGATAATATTTATAGGAATCAGGTAAAGATTGTATGCATGCTGGCGCCGAGTTTTGTTTTTTGAAAACATCGGTTAGCGGCTTTGTCTTCGCATGATTTCGGCTTCATAAATTGCTCCTCTTTTGTAACTTATACTGGGAATGTAAGGGGAGCGAATGATGAGGTGAAAGAGAGAGATTGTCCAGGTGCTTGAGGGTGCGAAAGTTGATGTATGCGGAATAAATGAAACGAAATGGAAAGGTGAGAGTGTGAGAGAATGGAAGTATGGATGGAGTATATGTGCAGGAGTAGGTGATAATGAAAGGGCAAAAGAAGGAGTATGTATAGTTGTGAGTAAAAGATGGAAGAAGAGCATAAGAGAGTATGGATCAGTTGGGTCAAGGATTGTGTGGGTAAGATTGAAAGTTAGAACACAAATGTGGACGATTGTGTGTGTGTATGCGCCAACGCAAGATCGTGCAAGCAGAGTGAGAGAAGAGTTCTGGACAAATGTGGAAGTGTGCATGGAAAAGTTTGGAAGGAATGACAGAGTGTTTTTGATTGGTGATATGAATGGTAAAGTAGGGAATGTGAAGGTGGATGGAAATGTTGGTGAGTGGGGTGTGCTTGCTGAGATAGATGAGAATGGCAGTGTGTTCGTGGACATTTGTGGTGGTAGGGGGTTGGTGATAGCCAATACCCTCTTCAGGCACAAGATGATCTACAGGTATACATGGCAAGTGATGAGAAGGGTGGGTGGTGAATTGAATGAAAGGAAGGCAATGATTGATTATGTGTGTGTGGATGAAAGGATGCGAAAATGTGTAATGGATGGAAGAGCTTATAGAGGTTGGGGGAGTGAACTTTCTGACCACTACTTGGTGGTGGCCAGAATCAAGGTCCAGTTAGGATGGAGAAATAGAAGAAGGGAGGGACGGGAAGAAGGAGTATTTGTAAGGAGAGTGGAAAGGTTACAAGAGGATGAGAAAAAGGCAGAGTATAGGAGAGAAGTGGAGGAACGATTGGGCATATATGAACTGGAGCAGATGGAGGACGTGGAAGGTGTGTGCAGGATATTTACAGAAGAAATATGTGCAGCATGTGATGTGGTGTGCGGAATGAAGATAAGACGAAGAGGTGTGCAAGGAACAGCATGGTGGAATGAAGAGGTAAGACAGGCTGTGGCACAAAAGAAGAAAGCATACAATGAATGGATGAGAAATAGGGGCGTGGAAGAAGTTGAGAGGCGGAAGAGAGAGTTATATGTAGAAAGAAACAGAGAGGTGAAAAGATTAGTAAGAGAGATTAACAAGAGAGCAGATGAGGAATTTGGAGGAACTTGAGTGTAAAGTGGAGGGACTGTAAGAAAATGTTCTAGAAAGAGGTGAAAAGAATAAGACAGGGTGGAAGTGAAGTTAGCAGGGGAGTGAAAGATAAAAATGGTAGATTACTAGTGGAGAAGGGAGAAAAAGTGAGCAGATGGAGAGATCGCTTTAAGGAATTGTTGAACATAGAGGATGGAAGTAATGCGAGTATAAGTGGCTGGGGAATGGCTGGGAGGAGGAGGGAGGTGAGAAGACAAGAAGAAATCAGTAGGATAGAAGTTGTGGAAGCAATGAAGAAAGTTAAATTGGGGAAAGCCCCAGGAATTGATGGAGTGTGTGGTGAAATGCTGAAGTATGGGGGAGAGATAATAGTAGAATGGATGTGGAAAATGTGCAGATTGGCCTGGGAGGAAGGTAGAGTCCCGGAGGATTGGAAGTCAGGTATAATTATTCCCTTGTACAAAGGAAAAGGGGAGAAAGAAGTGTGTGGTAATCATAGGGGCATCTGTCTTCTTAGTATAATAGGAAAAGTGTATGGTAGGATACTTATTGACAGAGTTAGAGAAAGAACAGAGGAATTAGTTGGAGAAGAACAGGGAGGCTTTAGGAAGGGAAGAGGTTGTGTAGATCATATATTCATTCTTAGATCTTTAGTGGAAAAGTTTCTAGAGAAGGGAAAGAAGTTGTATGCTGCTTTCATGGACTTGGAGAAAGCATATGACAGGGTGGATAGACAAGGATTGTGGAAAGTATTAAGAATATATGGAGTAGATGGGAAGTTGTTGAATGCTGTGTAGAGTATGTATGATGGTGCTAAGGCTGCAGTGCGTGTGGATGGTGAACTGAGTGATTGAAAGTTGGGTTGAAACAGGGATGTGTCATGTCTCCATGGTTGTTTAATCTGTACATGGATGGGGTAATAAAAGACGTACAAGGTAGGGTAGTGGATATTGGAGTGGCTCTGGTGAGAGAGGGCAGTGTTTGGAAACTCCCTGTACTGTTGTGTGCATATGATACTGTGTTGTTGATCGAAGACGAAGGATAGCTGCAAGGCTTGGTGGATGAGTTTGGGAGAGTGTGTAAGAAACGGAATCTAAAGGTAAATGTAGGGAAGAGTAAAGTGATGGTCTTTGAGAGAGGTGAAGTCAGTGAATATACAGTGAGGATGAATGGTGAGGAATTGGAAAATGTGAGTACGTTTAAGTACTTGGGTAGTGTGATGAGTAAGGATGGAGGTTTGGAGGGTGAAGTGCTTGAAAGAGTACAACAAAGAAGAAAGGTTGCTGGTTCCTTGAAAGCAGTAATAAGAAGCAGGGAAGTGAGCATGGAAGTGAAAAAGTTACTACATGACAGTATTGTGTTACCAACTCTAACGCATGGAAGTGAAGCTTGGACGTTGCTGGAAGGACACAAGTCAAGAGTGAGAGCAGTGGAAATGAGTTATTTAAGAGGAGCCTGTGGAGTCACATGGAGAGACAGGCTGACGAATGACGATATAAAGGAGCATTGTAGTGTGGATGTGGATGTGATAGGAAGCGTTATGAGGAATACACTGAGGTTGTATGGCCATGTGGAGAGGATGGAGGGTGAAAGACTGACGAGGAGAGTGTGTGTGAGTGAGGTGGAGGGGGGAGAGGGAGGGGGAGGCCGAGGATGAGATGGAGGGATGGGGTGGAGAGGTATATGAGAGAGGGGGGGTGAGTTGGGAGCGGGGCAGTGAAATGGCGGGGGACAGGGGGACGTGGAGGCGATATATTTGTGGCCACCCCGAACGGGATTGAGGCGTCTGGCAATAGATAGATAGATAGACATTCTCATCAGCATTTGTCAGATGAAACATTCTCTTTGATAACTAACCGATAAGCATTTAAAATTGTACATGTAGCGAGACTTCTAATAATGTGATGATTGCTAACTGACCACTTGTTTTATGCATTCTTGTAACTGTTCTGCAGTATTTTACTTAGTAAATCATATACAGAAAACTGGTATAATAAGAAATTATTACAGTATTGAAGAATTTATGTACTCTTCATCACTAAAAGTCATGGAAGGGATTTTAGAGAATATATGGTCGCGCTTGCCAGGAGTAGTTGACCGAGTTCCTAATTAAATAACCTGGCGATCACTGGCAATTCCTGAGTTTTTGAACTCGCAGATTCAGAGTTTACAGTTACTATAAATATTGCCGACACAGAAGTGAGCATTCACAGACTCCTAAAAGTTTCCAATCTTCACTAGATAACTTAATTTGATAAATAAAATCACAGTCAACTAAACTACAGTTTTGTTAGTGTTTCCTCTTTTACTTTGTTCATAAGTAAAATTTTATGAACATATTTACTCAATAAAATGAGGAAGAGAAGCTTCAGTATGATAAAGTTAAAGGGAGCCAGCATAAAGTTGAAAGGAGCCACTAAACATTTTAATGGTCTAAATATCGGGACAAATATTCTTCATAGCTAAAACCTGATTATTTACATTCTCAGTCATGTCTTTTAATATGGTTTTAACCCGTACCATCCCAGGCATTACTGCAATTTTATACCCACCTAATCTCGGACCAAAAACGGAAAAAAAAAAATTATTGCATAAAACAATCCAAAAGGACACATAAATCAAGGAAAAGCCAAAAAATGTACCCCTTATAGGAGAAATAAGTGCAAGAAGGCTGTCCATCGTGTTTCTAGCCCAGTTTCCCAAGCTGTGAGCTACGTTTTCCCACCCAGGTGGGCGGGATGAGAGAGAACGGGGTAGGAGAATGGGGGAATCCCCACTCTAAATATCCTTCTCCACTGGCTCATATTCCTCCCCAGAAGAGTCATCCAGGTCTTCATCTTCTATAGAATCACTAAATGAAGGGACAGAGGGTCCATGTGACGGTTTCAACCACCTTCTACAGCCCAATGAGGCGGAAAATTGGCGTGACTTCCGAGACATTCTAACAATGTGATGGACAGTGGCACACTGATGTTACCCAGCCATGTAGAACCAAACTCAGTGCTACAAGTGCTTGTGCACAATGTTGCCAATACATTAAGCTACTCCTTAGCAAAAAATTAGCTACATTGAAGCAGTTAGAGACGCGCTACAGCGCTCGAATTTTGCTGTTGGCACCATCACGTCGCTGGGATTACTTGAGATGTTTTGTACTGTCGGCACCATGCTGACAGTGGGACTGTACGGGTTAATCAAATAAAACTCTCAGACATATATTGCCATATATAACACTAACATGAAGTCGTTTGGCTGCAAAATATTGTTACCTCCCCGTCCAACACTGCCACAGCCTCCAACAGCAGTAGTACAGTATAGGAAGGACGTTGCACAGTGTGCTGTTCTTCCTAGAGGCAGCCTTTCGGTGTACAGTACATAAGATCACCCCAGGCGTCCTAAATAAACACTGGTTTCCTAAGTTCACTGTTTTTATTTTTCCAAATGATTACACTTGTGGTAGGTGGGGGCACCCATCATCCACTCAATGTAGTGTAATGCCAAATGAGCTCTGCACTGAATGACAAGCCAAATGGTCTCCTGTACCAGGAAACCATTTAGTACACTGAGTGGTAACCATATAACCGGGGTTTCTGGCAGGGTTAAGTGTCCCCTAAATTCCCCTATCCAAAATCACTTAATCATGGCAGTCGTTTCAGAGAGCCTTGGAGGGCCCAATACCTGCTCAGGGCCCCAACCACATGGGCAGACTTGCATGGCCATGTGGAATGTGAGAGGCGTGAATGAGGAAAGCAAGAGGGTGGAAGTGGTGTTCAAGAGTGCAAGATATGCTGTGATGGCACTGTGTGAAATGAAGATGAAAGGATGCGAAGTGGAGGAGTGGGAGAGTGTGAAATGTGTAAGATCGGGAATGAATGGGAGAGAAAGGTGTAAGAAAGAGTTGCTCTGTTGATGAATGAAGTGTGGCAGAGTGGAATGAGAGACTACAAATGTGTCAGCTCGAGGTGTATGTATGTCAAGTTCAGGTTTGAGGAGGTGAAAGTGGTCGTATACACCGTGTGAAGACGGGAGTGAGAGAGAAAGACAGGTTTTGGGATGAGCTGGGTGAAGTAGGGAAGAAATGCCCAGGAGCTATAAAGTGATGGTGATGGGGAGATGAACGGAAGAGTAGGCACTGGTCCTGAGGATAACATAATGGGTTGTTATGGAGTACCAGGAGAAAATGATAATGGGAAGCGACTACAGGATATGTGTCAGGAGAGGAGGTTGTGCATTTGTAATTCGTATTCCGAACACAAAGATGCACATAGATACACATGGTATGGACGAAACGGGGATCGTGCTGAAAGAAGCCTGATTGATTATGTGCTCGTAGAGAGGTCGATGATGAGAGTAGTTGGTGATACTAGGGCCGTGAGAGGACGATGTGGAGGTTTGTCAGATCATTTGATTGTGGTATGCAAGACCAAGCTGAGAGGAGTGAGGTGGATCAAGAGAGAGAGGACCATTCAGGGAGAAAGACTGAAAGTTGAGAAGCTGAGGATCAAAGAAATGGCAGATGATTACAGGACGAAAGTAGAGGAAGAGTTAGAATAAGTGAACTGGAATGAACTGGATCTGGACAGCCTGTGGAATGCATATAGGGATTGCTTAGTTAGGAATGCTAAAGTGGCGTGTGGTGTGGCAAGAGTATCAACAAAGAAGAAAGGTATGGCATGGTGGGAGGAGGAGGTTAAGAGAGCGGTGGAGAAAAAGAGGAAGAAGTGGATAGGGGTTCAGTTGAAATAACAACTGAGCATGCTGAGAGCAAGAAGCACGTAAAGAGACTAGTGAAGGGGAAAAAGAAGGAGGCAAATGATGATCTGGGAAGAAAAATGAATGCGAACTATTCCGAAAATAAGAAGTTATTCTGGAAAGAGGTGCGGAAATGTAGAAGTGAAAGCGGAAGAAATGTGATGCTATGAAGGATGCAGGTGGTAGATTATTAACCAATGGAGATAAAGTAAGAACCAGATGGGAAGAATATTTTGAAAGCCTGATGAATGGGAATAGAGAGAGCAGAGTGGCTGTAAACATGATTGGTTTTGAGGGTGTGCAGAGCAAAAATGCAGTGCCAAGAGACGTGACACTCACACAGGTGAAAAGTGCTGTGAAGCGGCTGAAAAATCTCACATCCAGCGCTCTCTTCACACTGTCCATCCATCCTATTCGTGGTCTCCCTCTCACCCTTTCACCTCTCACATCAGATCTAGTTATCTTTTTCACCAATAGCTCATTATCCATTGTCTCCATATGCCCAAACCATCGCAACACCCTCTGCTCAACTCTATCAGCCATCTCCCGAACAACTCCAGTTCTCCTTCACACTTCATCATTTCGCACTCAATCCATACGCGTCACCCCACACATACTCCTCAGACACCTCAACTCCATTACATTCAAACTTTTCCTCTCTGCTACACCCACATTCCATGTTTCAGCCCCATATAACGCAGTCGGTACCACAACACCCTCATACAGCCTGCTTTTTACATCCATTCTAAGCTAACGACATTTAAACACCTTTTCCATTCTTCCCAGCACCTTTCCTACTTCATTCATTCTAAACTTCACTTCTGCATCTATTCTTCCATCCACAGCAACATGTGACCCTAAATATTTAAAACACTCTACCTCCTCAAGCAACTCACCATTCAAAACTATATTCATCCTTCTACCATCTACCAACCTCGTACACTTCATCACTTTACTCTTATTCTCATTTACTTTTAATTTCCTCCTTTCACACACCCTTCCAAACTCCTCTACCAACTGTCGCAATCTCTTCTCTGAATCAGCCACAGTGCAATATCATCTGCAAACAGCAGCTGCTTCAGATTCCACTCTCCACCATCAACATTCACCAGACTCAGACCTCCACCGAAAACTCTTGCATTCACTTCCCTTACAACACCATCCATATAAATATTAAACAACCAAGGCGACATCACACATCCTTGTCGCAGCCCCACTCTCACAGGAAACAAGCCACTCACAGCATTTCCCACTCTTACACATGCTCTACTATTTACATGAAAACTCTTCAACCCTTTTAGTAACCTACCATCAAGTCCATAGAATCTTAAAACAGTCCACAAAGCCTCCCTATCAATTCTATCATACGCTTTCTCTAAATCCACGAATGGCCAAAACACATCCTTGCCTTTCGCTAAATACGTTTCACACGCTTGTCTCACAGCAAATACCTGATCCACACATCCTCTCCCTCTCCTAAAGCCACATTGCTCATCACCAATCACTCCCTCTGTACCCCCTCTAACTCCCATAATTAATACTCTACCATACACCTTACCTACCACACTCAAGAGACTTATACCCCTACAGCTAGTACATTCATACTTATCACCCTTGCCTTTATACAACGGGATCACACAAACACTTGCCCAGTCAATTGGCACCATACCTTTCACAAAACACACATTCAACAATCTTACTAACCAGTCAACAATAGTCACTCCACCACCCTTCAGGCATTCCACAGCACACCCATCCATACCTGCAGCTTTCCCTATTTTCACCTCCTTTACTGCCTTCTCCACTTCCTCCT
Organism: Coenobita brevimanus; assembly: GCF_032717465.1. Taxonomy (NCBI): domain Eukaryota; kingdom Metazoa; phylum Arthropoda; class Malacostraca; order Decapoda; family Coenobitidae; genus Coenobita; species Coenobita brevimanus. The sequence continues at coordinate 13,757,022 of NC_136975.1, read as the reverse complement.
TGGTGATCAAAGAATCATTCAACTCTCCCAACATTTATTCCTTGAACTCTTCCATCCGCCACAATCTCAGCCACCCATTCCTCCTCTACATTTAACAATCTTTCAAAATACTCTGCCCATCTCTTCCTTACTGCATCCATCTCAGTTAACATCCTTCCATCCTCAGCTTTTACTCACTCTTCTGTCCCAGACTCTCCCTTTTGCACCCTTTTCACCTCCTTCCAGAACATGTTCTTATTCTGTTGAAAATTCTCAGTCAGCCGCCTACCCCACCTCTCATCTGCTGCCACTTTAGCATCACGCACAGCCCTTCTCGCCGTATTCCTCTTTTCCTTATACCTCTCATATGACATCTCATCTTTCTTCTGGAGCCACACTTCATATCCAAGTCTCTTCTCAGCCACAGCCATACTTCTTCCTTGCACCATCATTCACTCCCTTTTCTTACACCACCACCCACACGTCTCACACCCCATACCTCTTCTGGATGCCCTACCAGAGCACTCTTAAACAACTTCCATTCTTCCTCCACACGGCCATTTTCCTGAACTTTCACTGCGTTCCACTCATATTTCAATTTCTCCTGATACTCTATCATTTTCTCTTTTTTATCCAACTCACTCACTTTCAAAACCTCCCTGCCACACCTAACCCTCCTAGCTCTCAACCATCTCTTACCTACCGTACTCTTAACTTTCCCTCCACCAGGTAGTGGTCAGATATACCTCCACCCTCCCTTCTCAGAACTCTCACATCCAACAATCTTTCCTATTACCTTCCTGGACACGACCACATAGTCCATGAAAGCTCTATCAACAACCCTTCCACCCTCCTGCCTCACCCATGTATACTTATATATATCTTTCTTCTCAAACAGCGTATTTCCAATCACCATCTCTCGCTCAACGCACATCCCTATCATTCGTTCCCCATTTTCTTTTCTTCCAGGCACACCATGCATACCAGCTACACCTTCAAATGCTACATTTCCCACTCTAGCATTCAGATCTCCCATCATTACCACATTCACATTCGCTCCAAAACTCTGCAGACAGTCATCAACATAATTCCAGAAAGACTCCCTCTCTTCCTTATCCTTTTTACTACCAGGCCCATATACACTCACAAACACCCACAACTCACATTAAAATTTCGCTTTCACGCACATCAGTGTCGATGACACCTCTTTCCATTCAATCACACACTGCCGTACTTCCGGACTCACTAACAAGGCCACACCTTCTCTTGCCCTTCCTCTATCAACACCTGACAAATCTTCCATTCATACTTCCAAACATAGACTCACCCTTCCCTATCACCTTCGTTTCACTCAAAGCTAAGACATCCAACTTTCTTCTCACAAACATTCTCCCAGTCTCCTCCCTTTTAGCCTCAATCGTACTACATCCACCCACATTCATAGACCCAATCTTCAGGGTACGGGATAACTCAATCCCCCATCCCTTTCTCTGGCCTGTCTCTTTTTAGGAACTAAAAAACAGAGGAGGTGGTCCCTAGTCCCCTCACCGCGCCCCTTTTTGTCGCCTTTTACGACACGCAGAGAATACGGTGGCAGTATTCTTCCTAACACAACCTGGCCGCAGAGTAGTAATACCACTCCATAGTGTGGCCAGATTGTGTCCCCCCCGCCACAGGGGGGTAATATTGTAACAGTAACCAAATGGTACGATTATTGTATAATTGCAGTTATATCGTGTTAATGCTATTGTAGTTACATCATTTTAATGCAACTGTTATGCATGTGTGACTGTAACATAGCAGTGTGTTACTGCACCTGTTACATAATTATGTTTGCTATAAACCTGTAGTTACATCTTGCTAATGCAACTGCTGCATAATTGTGTTGGGCATAGAACTGTAGTTACATATTGTTAATGGAACTGCTACATAATTGAGTTTCCCATAAAATTATAGTTACATCTTATTAATGCAATTGTTACATAATTGTGTTGGCCATAAAACTGTAGTTACATCTTGTTAATGCATCTGTTTCATAATGTGGCTGTAACAAATTCTAGTTACATAAATGTGGTAATTGTAACATAACAGCAGTAATCACAAGTGTGGTCACTGTAGCTATATAACTGATACATATGCATACAACTAGTACAATAATAGCAATGTAATCATATCATGAATCATCCATATTTGATGTGGTTGTTCATATAAGACACCATAAGTGTATTGGCGTAGTTATGTGAAACACCATAGGTGTATTAGCTTAGGTATGTGAGACACCACTGGTGTATTATCGTAGTTATGTTGCACAGTTTATTTGAGACACCGTGGGTGGATTGACTTAGTTATGTTGCACAGTTTGAATTAAGATGACATTATACGTAACCTATATTTTGTTATTTTATATAAAATTAGATCAACAATATTCATAATATGTACAGTATTCACTTAGGTTTTATCACTTGATACCATAGTCCTCCAAAGGTTGTGAAGTCAACTTCATATGTTTGCTCATTTTTAAATTCATCTTTAGGTACTGGTTGTAAGTATTTAAGTGTACGGTTGAGTACAGCATACTGTTGCTATTGCAGTTCCATTTTTGTTAGACTTTTTCACTTGATTTTCCTTGTCATTGTAATATGAAGGATATATGTGTACTTATCCTTTAATTTTCTGGTCTTACTAGAGTTTCGTATGTATATATGTTCTTGTAAGAATATATATTGTCTATCTCTGTGTAGTTTGTAATATTTATGATGATGAATAAATATAATTGCTTGGTTTGTTAACTAAATGATAATATTTTATGGATAGTTATGTCAGTGGTGAAGTGTTAACTAAAACAACCTTCGTTAAATCAACTCACTAAACAGCAGTGGAGATACAGTCGTGGTGTGACGAGAAAGGTGTTGTTGAGTGTTGATTATATCTGCGGTCAGGACACTCGCTCTCCTCTTCCTGATGGTGGAGGTCAGATGTCGCACTTCACTCGGTGTTGTTTGGTTGAGGTAGATCAGAACTTGATATGACAGCGTCAGCACTCGGTGTCGTTGGCCCCACTTAGCTAATGATGACACACTGCTGAGTAGCTGCCTCACTTTGGTAGTCATGGTGGAGATGATAGTGGTGGTGGTAGTGTTGGAGAAGGTGGAGTTCGAAGTGGAGGGAGGTGGAGGTTCAAGGAGCAATGTGTTGATGCTACATCATCATGCTGGGTCAACACTATTGGCACAGTACAGATGCACTTCCAACTTCCTCACTTTTGCTTGTTATTGCTCATCGTTTCTCACTTCTTTTGCCTCACTTCTCGGTCCTTTCTTATTGTGATTTACTTGTTGTTGGATAAACACTGCCGCTACTTGTAGGTGCATGTAGAAGATTGTAGCGATGTTTCGTAGACTTCTTACTTGTAGTTAATCATAGAGCTTGTTTTTCCTCACTCGTAACTCGTTCTTCTTCCTAACTTCTAGTGTGTTTTTTTTCATGCGAGGAAGAAAGAACCAAAGGCCATGAGCCCGCAATACCAGTTCCCTCCAAGAGAAAAACAAAATACAAGAGAGAGCCAAATTCAAGATCCGTTCATTTCGAGATGCCTGGACACACTGCGTTTGAAAGACTGAAGATCATAGGCAGCAGGAAATACAGACAGAGGGAGACAGTTCCAGAGTTGACCTGTTGCATAAATGAAGGACTGGGAGTAACGGATAACTCTTGCATTAGAGAGTTGGACAGAAAAGGGATGAGAGTTTGCTGCTAGACAGGTGCTACGCGCCCATCGTAGAGGTGAAGGAATGCATGCAGACAGTTCAGACGAGCAGTGACCATTAAAGTAGCGATAGAAAATGGATAAAGATGCAACAGTGCGGCGAAGAGACAGAGGTTGAAGGGAGTCAGTAAGAGGAGGAAAGTTAACGAGACGAAAAGCCTTTGACTCCACCCTATTGAGAAGAGCTGTATGTGGGGAGCCTCCCCACACATGAGAGTTGTACTCCACACAGGGGCGGATAAAACCCCTGTATTGAGTCAACAACTGTGCAGGGGTAAAGAAAGAACGGAGTCGGCTTAGCACACCCAATCTCTTGGAAGCAGATTTTACAAGAGATGTAATATGATCTTTCCAAGATAAGTCCCGAGTAAATGAAACCCCAAGCATGTTCAAGGATGATGCAGGATTAAGCTGAATATTATTAAACATTAGTGGGCATACCTGTGGAAGATTTAGACAGGTTGATAGGTGTAAGAACTGAGTCTTAGATGCATTAAAATCAACAAGATTATTTATACCCCAGTCAGAGATACGAGCCAAGTCAGACATTAGGTGTGCCATAGCCTCATCCCTTGTTTGTTGAAGTAACTGCTGAGATGGGCATTGCAGGAACCGAATGGAAAGGTGAAGGGTGGAGTCATCAGCGTATGAGTGGATAGGGTTAGATGTACAGCTTAGAAGGTCATTGATGAATAAAAGGAAGAGAGTTGGTGATAGGACAGAGCCCTGAGAAACATCACTGTTGTAAGATCTAGGAGAAGAACGATGGCCGTCTACAACAGCGGCTATAGAACGACCAGAAAGGAAGCTAGCGATGAAGGCACAGATAGAAGGATAGAAACCGTAAGAGGGCAGTTTGGAAATTAAAGATTTATGCCAGACTCGATCGAAAGCCTTTGAGATGTCAAGCCAATGGCAAAGCTTTCGCCAAAGTCCCGAAAGGAGGATGACCAGTAGTCTGAAAGGTAGGTGAGAAGATCGCCAGTGGAGCGTCCCTGACGGAACCCGTACTGATGATCAGAAAGAAGGTTGTGATAGGAAAGATGCCTTAAAGTTTTTCTATTGAGAATTGACTTGAAAACTTTTGAAATAGAGGATGTTAAAGCAATTGGACGATAGCTGGAGGGTTGGGAGTGGTCACCCTTCTTTGGGACTGGCTGAATGAGAGCAAACTTTCAGCAAGAAGGAAAGGTACAAGTTGACATACAAAGGCGAAAGAGTTTGCCTAGGCAGGGTGTAAGCACAGAAGCACAGTTCTTGAGAACAACAGGAGGGACTCCATCACGCCCATATGCCTTGTTAGTATTGAGGCCAGAAAATACTTCAGCTGAAGAAATTTTAATGTTAACCATGAGGAAATCAGAGGCTGGAAGTGATGAAGGAACAGCACCAGAAACATCTAAGGTGGAATTGGAGGAGAAAGTGTGTGCGAAGAGATCCGCTTTATCAGTAGAAGACATAGCTACAGAACCATCAGAGTAGAAAAGAGGAGGGAAGGATGATGAGGTAAAGTTGTTAGAAAGGTTTTTGGCAAGGTGCCAGAAGGAGCAGGAAAAATTCGAGTTGGAGAGTTGAGAGCATTTAGTACGGATGAAATTGTTTTTAGCAGAGCGAAGAACAGACTTAGCACAATTCCAGGCAGAAACGTAACGATGATGTGATTCAGGGGTGGGTTGGCTCCGCTACCTTTTCTAGGCCCTCTCCTTGTTGTGGACAGCATGAGAACATGCGTGATTAAACCAAGGCTTTCTTGTGTTAATCAAAGGATATGAGAAAGGAATGTATGGTTCTATGCCCGAGAGAATAACCTCCGTAATGTGCAAGGCACACTCAGATGGCTCCCAGCCATGGAAGCAATAATCATTCCAGGGAAAATCAAAGTACTGCCTGAGGGCCTCCCAATCCGCGGCTCCAAAATGCCAAAGACGACGTTTCCCTGGAGGGTCCACAGGCCGTACCAGAGTGATAGGACAGGTTAAGGTGATAAGGCTGTGATCGGAGGAGCCCAATGGAGAGAAAAGATTAACAGTGTAAGCAGAAGGATTAGTAGTAAGGAGGAGGTCAAGTATGTTGGAGCTCTCTCCAAGGCAGTCTGGGATATTGGTAGGGTGCTGTACAAGCTGGCCTAGGTCATTAAGAGATAGAAAAGATGTAGGCTTGTTCACCAGGTGGATCAGTGAAAGGAGAGGAGAGCCAAAGGTGGTGGTGAACATTGAAATCTCTTAGAATGGAGATTTCAGAGAAAGGAGAAATGGATAGAATGTGTTCCATCATAGAAGTAAGATAGTCGAAGAATTTTTGATAGTCAGTAGAATTAGGGGATAAGTAAACAGCACAGATATATTTAGTCAGAGAATGACAGGAAAGCCGATGCCAGAGTGTAGAGAATTTAGAAGAATCGAGTTCAGGAACACGAGAGCAAGATAAGTCGTTGTGTATATATACACAACAGCCACCTTTGGCTTTGAAATGAGTATAGAGAAAGTAGGAGGATACAGAAAAGGGTTTGCTGTCAGTTGCCTCGGACAGCTGAGTCTCAGTTAGAAAAAGAAGGTGAGGTTTAGAGGTGGAGAGGTGTTGGTCAGCAGAGAGAAAGTTAGAGGAATGGCTGCGAATGTTGCAGAAATGAAGAAGAAGAAGAGAGTCAGACAGTGGTTCCAGGCAGTTCGAGTCGTCACCGGGAGAGGGGCTGAAGGTGGGGGCATTTATGGTCCCCCCCACCTGGGGACTCCTAGTCTGGGTGATGAAACGCCATGATTCTTTTTTGAATTTTGAAAAAGAAAGTGTAGTGTGTACTGTGCATGTAGTTTGGTGTAGATAGTTAGAGAAATTTGTGTTGGAGAGCATGCTGGCCTACTCTCTGTGTAACTGAGACACTGAAAAAGTTCAGCAAAGGGGGATGGTCAGGAACTAGTCCTGAGGGCTGATGAAACGGGTGCTCCAGCACTCCCTATCATCAGCTTTCCATCCACCTCGGGAGTACTGCCCTGCTTGACTGGTGCTACAGTCGAGCAGGCTTCTTGAGTTGTTGATAGACATAGTTTATCACTGCTACTGTTTTCCGTAGATCGTGGAGCTGCAGTTGAGGTAGTTAGGAGTGAATCTTGTTTGTTTGTATAATTGCTGATTGCTGCATGTATAGGGGCCGCAGATTGCTTTGACTGAGACATTAATCAGCTTCGTTTACAGCTCACCACCACTCTCAGTGAACGTAGTGAGGTAGATATCATAGTTTACTGTTGTAGCGGTTGTATAAACTCGTAAGGGGTAGTTTGTCGTAGTTTACCGCTGTTCATCAATCTCGGTGATGAATTTTATCATTGTATAAACTGTTAAGGCGTGTTTTGTTTGTACTGTAGTTTGATTTGTTGTTAACGCTCGCCACCAATCTCGATGGTGTAGTTTATCGTAGTTGGTTCGTTATTACTGTCTGCCAGCAATCTCGACAGAGTGATCATAAGTACTTGTAGGGAGATTGGGAAGTCAATTATGGATCATCAACAGAGGTCCAGCAATGTCCACCGTGACTCTTTCCATTGGTGCACCCTTTTGGAACACCTGAAGACTTGCACAACCACGTTTCTAGTGTCCCTTCTTGGCACAGCATACAACACAGGCCCGACGCCACTCTTCAACATATTGCCACATACCGGTCCAGGAGAACCTCCATCGTAGCCGACTTAGAGTTTTCTTCATTCCCAGGTGCCCAGTAGTGACCTGGTTATGGGACTCATCCAAGATCTCGGACCTCATCTTCTTTGGAACCACCAGTTGCCAATACTAGCTGAGACCATTGGGTGTCTCCTACTGATGCTCCAGCAGTCCCGAAGAGGGTCCCACAGACTTCAGTAGCTATTAGTCGCAGAGCTGAACCTAGAAATCTCTTCCCAAAATGGTCACACTGTACTCTGCTGCAGCCACTCTAGCACTGGTTGTACATCTCCATCCTCCATCTGCATCCTCTTCAGGTCTTCTTCATTTGATGCTGCCCCTGTCACCTTAGTGCAGCTGCATTTCTTACTATGATCTACTTTTTCACTACACTGTTGGTACTCTAGGTCACAAGGTTGACAACTCAGGATGTCAGCATTACCTTGTACCTGCTCAGGATGGTTCTACACCTCGTAATTATGGTGGCCTAGCTTCTCAAGCCATCATGCCAGTTGTCCTTCAGGATTCTTTAACGTCTTCACCCACTTGAATGCTGCATGATCCATCGTAATGATGAAGTTGGATCCACAAAAGTAGGGATGAAAGAAATCAAGGCTCTTCATCACTGCCAAGAGCTCCTTACAGGTCACGTGATAGTTCCGCTCCAGTGGGCTGAGCTTCTTCCTGTCATATGCTACCACATAATCCTGGTCATCCTTCTTCTGCAGCAGGACTCCACCAGTACCATAGTCACTAGCATCACAGTCCAAGATAAATGGCTGACTCTGGTCTGGGTATGGCAACACTGGAGAGTTTGCCAATACCTGCTTGAGTTCATCAAAGGCCTTCTGAATCACTGCAGTCTACACAAACATCTGCCTCTTCTCCAAACACTTGTGGTACAGCTATCATTGCAAAGTCCTTGACAAAACGCTGACAATACGTACACAAGCTCAGGAAACTCCATAGCTCCTTCACACAAATTGGAACCAGCCAGTTTTCCTCAGCTGCAACCTGCTCTGGAGCAGTACGGACTCTGCCCTCGCCTACAATGTGTCCCAGGTACTTCACTTCCTTCTGAAACAAGTAGCACTTCTTGGGGTTCACCTTGAGGTGCACTACCCAGATCCTGTTGAGCACCCTTGACAGCCTCTCCACTTCCTGGTCAAAAGTCCGTCCAAACACGATTACATCGTCCAGATGAATGAGAGCTGTCTGCCAGTGCGGTCCTACCAGTACACGATCCATAAGATGCTCAAAAGTAGCTGGGGCATTGCATAGGCTAATAGACATTACTTTAAATTGCCATGAACCCCGCACATTCAAAAAGGCTGTTTTCTCATTGTCCTGCTCTGCAACCTCGACCTGGTGGTATCCTACATTCATGTGTAGGGTGGAGAACCACTTGGCACCTGACAGAGCATCCAGGGTGTCATCAATTCTTGGCAAGAGATATGCATCCTTCACTGTCTCTTCATTCAGGGCTCGATAATCTACACAACACCTTATTGAATCATCCACCACTGCTGATGTCCAAGGACTGCTAGACATTTCTATCACTCCTTGACTTTGGATATTCTCCATCACCTCCATTTCTGGTCATTGAGCTGGTGCCATCCGTCATGCTGGCTGTTTAATCACGTGGTGATCTCCGGTGTCTATACAATGCTCCACAAGAGGAGAGTCTCCAGTTGAGAAGACATCAGCAAACTTCTTCAGCAGCTGCCTCAACTTCAGCACTTGTGAGCCATCCAGGAATTTGCAACTCCTTGAAAATAGATCTTGCAAGTGGTCTGGCAGATACCCATCTTCTTTGACCATACTCCTTTTACAGGGCTTCCTCTGATGCCATTCAGGGTCCACTGCCTGGCACCGTCCCAGAATTTCTCCCTTGCTAATCTGTGTCCGAGAGAAATAGGGCACCATAACCAGCACTTCACATGCACCTGTTTCCACCAAAGTTCTCCCCACCATCACTCCGGCCTTCGTCTTCCATCATACATTAGGCTCCACTTTGCCTTCCATCGTACATCAGGTTCCAATAACCCTAGACAGCTGTCAACAGAGCTGCTTACCATACACTGGAGCAGTAGTTATGATTTGGGGGGTATCACTATAGTGCAGAGTGCCCTCACCTTGCCACCAGAACTGGTACGTCTCACTGCCATGACAGGAACCGACTTTCCTCGAACCTTCAACTTCATTGAGCAGAAGTCCAGCTCACATCCCATGGACAGTGGATAGTCCAGACCAAGAAGGCAAGGATCCTCCATACGGCCACATAGACTTGAAGAGTAGCCACTTGTCCTGCCACTTCAACCCAAACATCCAGGAGTCCCCTAAGTTTTGCGTGGTGCCCAGTTACGCCACAAATTTCTGAATACTCAGGCAGATACCGATGATGTAACGCATCAGGCTTCACAAAAGTCTGCTGTGAGGCTGAATCATTCAGCAGGGAATACTTCTTTCCGTCTGTTCTTCCATCTACTCGCACATTGTCGATTGCAGTTATCTTCAATTTCTCAGTGGTGGAGCAACTTTGGAAAAGCCAGCTGGTAGCGGCCTCCTAACACCAGCCTCCACTAGTTTTCCACTAATTTCTGGTCTTCTACAACTTTCTTCTTATCCTCCTTTTTCATCTTTGAACACGTAGAACTGAAGTGACCCACCTCACTACATGTCCAACACTTTTTTGTTACAGTTGTAGATTTCCTTGCACTGCTCTGTTCTTGCTTCTTTTTTCATTTGTAACAATCGTCCTTCTTGTGTCCCAGTTTCCTGCAGAACCAACTACCTTCTCCGGTCTTCTTCTGTTCCCTCTTCCACTTGCAGCAGTCCTCTATCCTATGTCCTGGCTTTTCATAGTACCAGAAACTTGCCCCTTTCTTGCCTTGAATCCTGCACTACGACCTGCCTGGAAAGTGGACATAATGGACCTGATGAAGGACTCCAATTCATGAGTCCTAGCTAGTGCTTCTTGCATGCTTCAGGGTTGTGCCTCCTTCACGTGCACTTTGAACTCTGCACTATCAAGAGCATCGATGAACTGGTTCCTCAGAAGAATAGCCAACAGCTTAGGTGCTGCTCCAGGGTACGTCTTAAATGCCATAATCTCCAGGTCATGAGCAAGCTGTTGTAGGGATTCTCCTCGAGCCCGTTCACGGGTCCGAAATTGTGCTCTGTAACCCTTAGTCTGCTACATGGTTCCAAATATGTGCTCCAGCACAGGTACTAAGAAGTGATAACTGTTCCTCTCCTCTTCTGACATCTGGCCCAGAATTTCCATTGCTGCACCCTTAAGGTTAGTAGCAAGCTGCACTGCCCTCTGCTCATCATCTCAACCATTCTGATCAGCAAATAACTCAAACTGTGCACGGTACTCTTCCCAAGATATTCTACAATCAAAATCTTGAGGCTTCTTATTAATTGGACCCCATTATAGCCATGCACTTCACTGGTCTGGGGACTAAAAACTGGGGCATCATAATTAAGTCCAGGATTTAAAACGTCTGCATTCTGATTGTTCAACCCTGTAATGCTACCTTTAGATGCTTGGGATTCGTCAGGATCCACTATACTGTATATATATATATATATATATATATATATATATATATATATATATATATATATATATATATACACTCCTTGAACACTAACCTGAGGCTCGACAGTGCAATATTTCTCTATAGCCTCAATTCTCCCACACATTTTCTTCAAATGGTTATCTACATGGTTCAACTGGTCTTCTACATGCTGTCAAAACTAAATCACATTATTGCATACGCATTACTTCTGCTCTAGCCTGGCATCTATTTCCTTCTTAAAATTTTGTTGTTCTTCCTTCATTTTCCCGCTTGAAAGCATCTAGCTGTCCTTGGAACCTCAGATATAATTCCCTCTGTTGTTCCTGTAATGCCTCTTGAAGGTGTACATATTGGTCCTTAAGTTCTTCACTTTGTACCTGTAAATGTTCTTCGATTTCTTAATTTTGTGCCTGTAGTTGTATACTTTGTGCTTGCAAAAGCTTCATAATTGCAGCCAGAGATGCCTCCTCTTGCATTGCTTGGCCTCGTGTCAGTACACCTTCTACCACCATATCGAAAGTTAGATTGATTGCAGCACTTTATGTTCCACACTTATGACATCATTGTTACAGCCCTGTCCCACATTGCCGCAGGCTCCTACAGCAGTAGTACAGTATAGGAAGGACGTTACCCAGTGAGTTGTTCTTCCAAGAGGCAGGCTTTAGGTGTTCAGTACACAAGATCACCCCAGGCATCGTAAATAAACACTGGCTGCTTAAGATCACTGTTTTTATTTTTCCAGATAATTACACTTGATGCTTGCCAACTTCTCTTCACTATTTTCATATGTATCAAAGATTTACAGACTTCACTAACTGCACTGAAACTTAACGCTTGCCAGAAACACTTCACTATTTTCACTTAATTTATTGCTTGCCAGAAACACTTCACTATTTTCACAAGTGCCGAATATATACAAAGTTAACCGACTGAAGTACACTGCAATGACAACTAAACAAAAATTGAACTGAAAACTGACTGACACTGCTCTAGTCACTTCCCCATCCTTATACAGTATAAGCTTCCTATATTCTAGAATGATCTACATTCAAGAAGAAGCAATAGTTGCTAATTCGAAGACATCCAAAATATGCCAGAGTTTACTTACACTGCATAACACTCTAAATGCTTTAGCATACAAAGTGAGATAATTCTTTTTTTTTATGCGAGGAAGAAGGAACCAAAGGCCATGAGCCCGCAGTAACGGTTCTCTCCAAGAGAAAAACAAAATACAATAGAGCCAAATTCAAGATCCGATCATTTGAGATGCCTGGACACACTGCGTTTGAAAGACTGGAGATCATAGGCAGGAGGAAATACAGACAGAGGGAGACAGTTCCAGAGCTGGCCTGTTGCATGAATGAAAGACTGGGAGTAACGGTTAACTCTTGCATTAGAGAGTTGGACAGAAAAGGGATGAGAGTTTGCTGCCAGATGGGTGCTACGCGCCCGTCGTAGAGGTGAAGGAATGCAAGCAGACAGTTCAGAGGAGCAGTGACCATTAAAGTAGCGATAGAAAAGAGATAAAGATGCAACAGTGCGGTGAAGAGACAGAGGTTGAAGGGAGTCAGTAAGAGGAGGAGAGTTAATGAGACGAAAAGCCTTTGACTCCACCCTATTGAGAAGAGCTGTATGTGGGGAGCCTCCCCACACATGAGAGTTGTACTCCACACAGGGGCGGATAAAACCCCTGTATAGAGTCAACAATTGTGCAGGGGTAAAGAAAGAGCGGAGTCGGCTTAGCACACCCAATCTCTTGGAAGCAGATTTTACAAGAGATGTAATATGATCTTTCCAAGATAAGTCCCGAGTAAATGAAACCCCAAGCATGTTCAAGGATGATGCAGGATTAATCTGAATATTATTAAACATTAGTGGGTATACCTGTGGAAGATTTTGTCGGGTTGATAGGTGTAAGAACTGAGTCTTAGAAGCATTAAAGACAACCATATTATTTTTACCCCAGTCACAGATATGAGCCAAGTCAGACATTAGGTGTGCCATAGCCTTATCCCTTGTTTCTTGAAGTAACTGTTGAGATGGGCGTTGCGGGAACCGAATGGAAAGGTGAAGGGTGGAGTCATCAGCGTATGAGTGGATAGGGTTAGATGTACAGCTTAGAAGATCATTGATGAATAAAAGGAAGAGAGTTCGTGATAGGACAGAGCCCTGAGGAACACCACTGTTGATAGATCTAGGAGAAGAACGATGGCCGTCTACGACAGCAGCTATAGAACGACCAGAAAGGAAGCTAGCGATGAAGGTACAGATAGAAGGATAGAAACCGTAGGAGGGCAGTTTGGAAATTAAAGATTTGTGCCAGACTCGATCGAAAGCCTTTGAGATGTCAAGTGCAATGGCAAAGCTTTCGCCAAAGTCCCGAAAGGAGGATGACCAGGAGTCTGAAACGTAGGTGAGAAGATCGCCAGTGGAGCGTCCCTGACGGAACCCATACTGACGATCGGAAAGAAGGTTGTGATAGGAAAGATGCCTTAAAATTTTTTTATTAAGAATTGACTCGAAAACTTTTGAAATACAGGACGTTAAAGCAATTGGACGATAGTTGGAGGGTTGGGAGTGGTCACCCTTCTTTGGGACTGGCTGAATGAGAGCAAACTTCCAGCAAGAAGGAAAGGTACAAGTTGACAGACAAAGGCGAAATAGTTTGCCTAGGCAGGATGTAAGCACAGAAGCACAGTTTTTGAGAACAACAGGAGGGACCCCATCAGGCCCATATGCCTTGTTAGTACTGAGGCCAGTAATGGCAGAAAATACTGTACATCAGCTGAAGAAATTTTAATGTCAGCCATGAGGAAGTCAGAGGGGGGAAGTGATGGAGGAACAGCACCAGAATCGTCTAAGGTGGAATTGGAGGAGAAAGTCTGTGCGAAGAGATCTGCTTTATCAGTAGAAGAAATAGCTACAGAACCATCAGAGTAGAAAAGAGGAGGGAAGGATGATGAGGTAAAGTTGTTAGAAAGATTTTTGGCAAGGTGCCAGAAGGAGCGGGAAGAATTCGAGGTGGAGAGTTGAGAGCATTTAGTATGGATGAAATTATTTTTAGAAGAGCGAAGAACAGACTTAGCACGATTCCGGGCAGAAACGTAAAGATTATGTGATTCAGGGGTGGGTTGGCTCCGGTACCTTTTGTAGGCCTTCTCCTTGTTGCAGACAGCATTAGAACAAGCGTGATTAAACCAAGGCTTTCTTGCGTTAGTCAAAGGATATGAGAAAGGAATGTATGCTTCCATGCCCGAGAGAATAACCTCCGTAATGCGCAAGGCACACTCAGATGGCTCATGGCCATGGAAGCAATAATCATTCCAGGGAAAATCAAAGAAGTACTGCCTGAGGGCCTCCCAGTACGCAGCTCCAAAATGCCAGAGACGACGTTTCCCTGGAGGGTCCGCAGGCCGTACTGGAGCGATAGGACAGGTTAAGGTAATAAGGTTGTGATCGGAGGAGCCCAACGGAGAGAAAAGATTAACAGAGTAAGCAGAAGGATTAGTTGTAAGGAAGAGGTCAAGTATGTTGGAGCTCTCTCCAAGGCGGTCAGGGATACGGGTAGGGTGTGGTATAAGCTGCTCTAGGTCATTAAGGATAGAAAAGATGTAGGCTTGTTCACCAGGTGGATCTGTGAATGGAGAGGAGAGCCAAAGGTGGTGGTGAACATTGAAATCTCCAAGAATGGAGATTTCTGAGAAAGGAGAAATGGACAGAATGTGTTCCATCGTAGAAGTAAGATAGTCGAAGAATTTTTGATAGTCAGTAGAATTAGGGGATAAGTAAACAGCACAGATATATTTAGTCAGAGAATGACAGGAAAGCCGAAGCCAGAGAGTGGAGAATTCAGAAGAATCAAGTTCAGGAACACGAGAGCAAGATAAGTTGTTGCGTATGTATACACAACAGCCACCTTTGGCTTTGAAATGAGTATAGAGAAAGTAGGAGGATACAGAAAAGGGTTTGCTGTCAGTTGCCTCAGACAGCTGAGTCTCCGTTAGAAAGAGAAGGTGAGGTTTAGAGGAGGAGAGGTGGTGCTCAACAGAGCGAAAGTTAGATGAAAGGCCGCGAATGTTGCAGAAATGAAGAAGAAGAGAGTCAGACAGTGGTTCCAGGCACCTCGAGTCGTCACCGGGAGAGGGGCAGATGGCGGGGGCATTTATGGTCCCCCCCCCTGGGGACTCCGAGGCTGGGTGAATTGACGCCATTTTGGTAAATTTTGAATAGGAAGTGTAGTGTGTACTGTGCATGTAGTCTGGTGAAGATAGATAGAGAAATTTGTACTGGAGAGCATGCTGGCCTACTCTCTGTGTAACTGAGACACTGAAAAAGTTCAGCAAAGGGGGATGGTCAGGAACTAGTCCTGAGGGCTGATGAAACGGGAGCTCCAGCACTCCCTGTCATCAGCTTTCCATCCACCTCGGGAGTACTGCCCTGCTCGACTGGTGCAACACTGCATAACACTCTAAATGCTTTAGCATACAAAGTGAGATAATTCTTTTTTTTTATGCGAGGAAGAAGGAACCAAAGGCCATGAGCCCGCAGTAACGGTTCTCTCCAAGAGAAAAACAAAATACAATAGAGCCAAATTCAAGATCCGATCATTTGAGATGCCTGGACACTCCGCGTTTGAAAGACTGGAGATCATAGGCAGCAGGAAATACAAACAGAGGGAGACAGTTCCAGAGTTGACCTGTTCCATAAATGAAAGACTGGGAGTAACGGTTAACTCTGGCATTAGAGAGTTGGACAGAAAAGGGATGAGAGTTTGCTGCCAGATGGGTGCTACGCCCCGTCGTAGAGGTGAAGGAATGCAAGCAGACAGTTCAGAGGAGCAGTGACCATTAAAGTAGCGATAGAAAAGAGATAAAGATGCAACAGTGCGGTGAAGAGACAGAGGTTGAAGGGAGTCAGTAAGAGGAAGAGAGTTCATGAGACAAAAAGCCTTTGACTCCACCCTATTGAGAAAAGCTGTATGTGGGGAGCCTCCCCACACACGAGAGTTGTACTCCACACAGGGGCGGATAAAACCCCTGTATAGAGTCAAAAATTGTGCAGGGGTAAAGAAAGAGCGGAGTCAGCTTAGCACACCTAATCTCCTGGAAGCAGATTTTACAGGAGATGTAATATGATCTTTCCAAGATAAGTCCCGAGTAAATGAAACCCCAAGCATGTTCAAGGATGATGCAGGATTAAGCTGAATATTATTAAACATTAGTGGGTACACCTGTGGAAGATTTTGTCGGGTTGATAGGTGTAAGAACTGAGTCTTAGATGCATTAAAAACAACCAGATTATTTTTACCCCAGTCAGAGATACGACCCAAGTCAGACATTAGGTGTGCCATAGTCTCATCCCTTGTTTGTTGAAGTAACTGTTGAGATGAGCGTTGCAGGAACCGAATGGAAAGGTGAAGGGTGGAGTCATCAGCATATGAGAGGATAGGGTTAGATGTACAGCTTAGAAGATCATTGATGAATAAAAGGAAGAGAGTTGGTGATAGGACAGAGCCCTGCGGAACACCACTGTTGATAGGTCTAGGAGATGAACGATGGCCGTCTACAAAAGCGGCTATAGAACGACCAGAAAGGAAGCTAACGATGAACGTACAGATAGGATAGAAACCGTAAGAGGGCAGTTTGGAAATTAAAGATTTATGCCAGACTAGATTGAAAGCCTTTGAGATGTCAAGTGCAATGGCAAAGCTTTCGCCAAAGTCTCGAAAGGAGGATGACCAGGAGTCTGAAAGGTAGGTGAGAAGATCGCCAGTGGAGCATCCCTGACGGAACCCGTACTGACGATCGGAAAGAAGGTTGTGATAGGAAAGATGGCTTAAAATTTTTCCATTGAGAATTGACTCAAAAACTTTTGAAATACAGGACGTTAAAGGAATTGGACGATAGTTGGAGGGTTAGTAGTGGTCACCCTTCTTTGGGACTGGCTGAATGAGAGCAAACTTCCAGCAAGAAGGAATGGTACAAGTTGGCAGACAAAAGCGAAAGAGTTTGCCTAGGCAGGGTGTAAGCACAGAAGCACAGTTCTTGAGAACAACAGGAGGGACCCCATCAGGCCCATATGCCTTGTTAGTACCGAGGCCAGTGATGGCAGAAAATACTGTACATCAGCTGAAGAAATTTTAATGTCAGCCATGAGGAAGTCAGAGGGGGGAAGTGATGGAGGAACAGCACTGGAATCGTCTAAGGTGGAATTGGAGGAGAAAGTCTGTGCGAAGAGATCCGCTTTATCAGTAGAAGAAATAGCTACAGAACCATCAGAGTAGAAAAGAGGAGGGAAGGATGATGAGGTAAAGTTGTTAAAAGGTTTTTGGCAAGGTGCCAGAAGGAGTGGGAAGAATTCGAGTTGGAGAGTTGAGAGCATTTAGTATGGATGAAATTATTTTTAGCAGAGCGAAGAACAGACTTAGCACGATTCTGGGCAGAAACGTAAAGATGATGTGATTCAGGGGTGTGTTGGCTCCGATACCTTTTGTAGGCCCTCTCTTTTTTGTGGACAGCTTTAGAAAGAGCGTGATTAAACCAAGGCTCTCTTGCGTTAGTCAAAGGTTATGAGAAAGGAATGTATGGTTCTATGCCCGAGAGAATAACCTCCGTAATGCGCAAGGCACACTCAGATGGCTCACGGCCGTAGAACTAATAATAATTCCAGGGAAAATCAAAGAAGTACTGCCTGAGGGCCTCCCAGTCAGCGGTTCCAAAATGCCACAGACGATGTTTCCCTGGAGGGTTCACAGGCTGTACCGGAGTGATAGGACAGGTTAAGGTGATAAGGCTGTGATCGGAGGAGCTCAATGGAGAGAAAAGATTAACAGAGTAAGCAGAAGGATTAGTTGTGAGGAAGAGGTCAAGTACGTTGGAGCTCTCTCCAAGGCGGTCATGGATACAGGTAGGGTGCTGTACAAGCTGCTCTAGGTCATTAAGGATAGAAAAGATGTAGGCTTGTTCACCAGGTAGGTCAGTGAAAGGAGAAGAGAGCCAAAGGTGATGGTGAATATTGAAATCTCCTAGAATGGAGATTTCAGAGGAAGGAGAAATGGATAGAATGTGTTCCATCGTAGAAGTAAGATAGTCGAAGAATTTTTGATAGTCAGTAGAATTAGGGGATAAGTAAACAGCACAGATATATTTAGTCGGAGAATGACAGGAATGCCGAAGCCAGAGTGTAGAGAATTTAGAAGAATCGAGTTCAGGAACACGAGAGCAATATAAGTCGTTGCGTATATTTACACAACAGCCACCTTTGGCTTTGAAATAAGTATAGAGAAAGTAGGAGGATACAAAAAAGGGTTTGCTGTCAGTTGCCTCAGACAGCTGAGTCTCAGTTAGAAAAAGAAGGTGAGGTTTAGAGGAGGAGAGGTGGTGCTCAACAGAGCGAAAGTTAGAGGAAAGGCCGCGAATGTTGCAGAAATGAAGAAGAAGAGAGTCAGACAGTGGTTCCAGGCACCTCGAGTCGTCCCCGCACCTGGGGACTACGAGGCTTGGTGCTGAGACGCCACAATTGTTTGAATTTTTGAAAAGGAAGTGTAATGTGTACTGTGCATGTAGTTTGGTGTAGATAGTTAGAGAAATTTGTACTGGAGAGCATGCTGGCCTACTGTCTGTGTAACTGAGACACTGAAAAAGTTCAGCAAAGGGAGATGGTCAGGAACTAGTCCTGAGAGCTGATGAAACGGGTGCTCCAGCACTCTCTGTCATCAGCTTTCCATCCACCACGGGAGTACTGCCCTGCTCGACTGGTGCTACAGTCTACTTCTGCTGCTTGTTACATAGTTTAACCTGCTGCGTGCCAGACACTTTTAGCCCTATGTGTCACCCCGTGCCGGCCAATTTTCGATTGTTTTTTTTTTTGGAGGGGGGGGCTAGGATAATAGATTTGTATGTGAAACAAACGAATATCACCATGAAAACACTCACTGGAGGTAAGAAGTGCATTTTCTGTAGTCCCTCCACATGCCTTCAAGTATGTGTTTGTGCCGTAGTTCCCAGCAGAGGTGGGAGAAAACCCATTTTCAATGCAAGGTAAACTCAGGTATCCTGGTCAGCGTGACTCAGGGAAGGTATAGGAATGTTCTTTACACTTTTCTATCCACTTCACATGCAGAAAAAAAATCACAGGATTTCATAAATAAAGTGTCTTTTTTTTTTCTTTTTTTTTCAAACAAATCACTTAGTACTTCAACACCTGTCACACTATGGCCTACGTATCTTTCTCACTGTGAATGCATTGTCTTACAGGTTTGAGAAAATATGTACAACTTGACTTCACAATGCACAGCCCTTTCACTCACGATAAATTATTTACAATATGCCTTCAGTATACACAGAGATTGTAAGAGTATTTTTGAGCTTCTCACTGTGAATACATCGTCTTACATTTACAAGAACATTATGTAAAACTTGATTTCACTATGTACAGTCCTTATACACTTACGAGAAGATATTTACAACATGCCTTCACTGTGTGCAGTACTTATAACACATTCTGAGCATCTTTTTCATTACTTACAACACTTTTTTTTGAGTGTCTTCTTGTAGCTCGTGATTACCACACTACTGTTACTAATAGTTGGGGAGAGTTTGGTACTCTTCAAAGCATGGGAATATACACAGGCCTACGTCACACTCTGGACACATATACCTTGAGTTCTTCCACTGAGTACATGGCCTTACAGTGCTGTTTGCATACACGTGACACCTCTGCTGGGGATTTTAACGCATTGCACTTGGAGAGACAATTCTGGGGAAGTGTCTAGCTGTGAGGTAGATAGATGTGGTGGTGGTGTGTCGGTGGCGAGCCGCACTTCTATCTTCCCCATATTCCCCCACTATTGCTCGCATCAGCTCACGAATATATCCCTTGAAGGTCTCCTGGATGCCAGTGGTATGTGCATGGAGATAGTGAGCGTTGAGGATGGTGATGTCGAGGAGGTGGAAGAATAATTTCTTATAACACTTCATTGTGGGCCTGGCATAGTCCACGCTGGAAATCATTGGGTCAGATCGATCCACCTGTCGCATGTTCACATTGTAGGCCAAGACAGGTTCTGGTGTCCAGACGTGGTGCCACCCTTCTGCCCTGTAATCTATACTGTCTGTGTGGTGTACAAGGGGCCCATGAACAGACGAGAGGAGGAAGTCTTCATGGATGTGGTGCCATGCTGTGGCGAGGATATTATTAGCCTTGTAAAAACAACCTCATTTTTCTGAAGCTTCCCTCCCACCTTCATCATGTGCTGATGGTTCTTCTTTACAGTGTCGCACAGACCGGTTTCCTGCAGGTGAGGGTACCTGGCGACAATGGGGCTTGTGTACCAGTTGACCAGGTGCAGGACGTGCCCACAATGAAGGTATTCCTCAATCATCGTCTTTACCAGAGCTCCTGACAGTCCCAAGTATCTATCTTCTGTGATGTCCATCTGAACACATGTGTACAGGACTGTGTCCTGCACATACCCAGTCCAACAGTTGCATATTACAAAGATTATGAAGCCAAACCTGTGTCTTTTGCTGGGGATATACTGTCAGAATGCAATATTATCTCTCCATAGCACGAGACTCGTCTATGACGAGGTGTTAGTATGGACAGAATCATGTACGGAATTTCTCTCACAGATGATAAAAAACTAGACGTATCCTCCTCATCCTGCCCATGTTGTTAGCATTACCTGGGTCAAGGGTGTCAAAAAAATGTAGGCAGCTCAGGATGTACTGAAATCTATTCCTCCCTATTGCTTTGCCAAAAATTGGTGTCACCATTATTGGATCCACAGTCCAGTAGGAAGGAAGGTGAAATTTGTTCATTATCCACATCAAAAGAATAAGTGCTAGGAACAGGTACATATCATTTACCTTCACATCTGGTTCAGACAATCGGCTGTGTGGGGTCTGTGTCTTTCCCCCACACTCAAATGCTGCAAAGGCGTTGGTAAGGGCTACAATTTTCAACACAAAGTCCACATGGAAATAATTTCCAAAAAAACTGCAGCGTACTTGAGCTAGGGGTGAGATCAGGAACAGTACACCCGGCCACATTGTTGTGGGTGAGCGGGTGAATCTGTGGGACGAAGTCACTCACGTCCTCCCACTCCCACGCCGTTTCTTCCTCATCATCATCATCGCCTCCGTCGTCCTCGGGTCGTGGGGAAGCGTGGGGAATGGGGGAACACTTTCACGTGAGGTGCTGGGAAGTGTGGGGAATGTGGGAACACTTTCACTTGAGATGCTGGGAAGTGTGGAGGATGTGGGAACACTTTCACTTGAGATGCTGGGAAGCATGGGGAATGTGGGAACACTTTCACGTGACATGCTGGGAAGTGTGAGGAATGGGGGAACACTTTCATGTGAGGTGCTGGGTGTGGGCAATGGGGGAGCACTTTGTTCTGAGGTGCTAGGCTGAGCTGAATCACGAGGATGCAATGGAGAGTGCGACTCACTCTTCCCCAAGAATGGAATTTCCCCAAATCGGCCTCTCTACCTCCTCACATCTTCCCCACGTGGGGAAATCCTAAGCGTCCTCAGCCACCCACGAACAGCTGAAGTCTCACCTTCCTCCTTGCCTTATTCTTCATCGTCACGACGTCCAAGGCGACGACGTGTAGGTGGCCTCGATTCTCGTGTTGCCCTAGCATACCCCACATACCTTGATTTACGTGGTGAGGGAATTTCGTCGTCACTACTACTTTCTTCATGAGGCTGGACAGAGTCTTTATCCTGCACGTCGTCATCCACGTCACTTTCCCCAGTGTAAGGGACCTTCAGGTGCTCCTGAATCTCCTCGTCTGAGAGACAGCTGCGAGACATGACTGCACTGTATGGCAGACACAAGCAGAGTGAGGCAGAGCAAGCGTGAGGAGGGAGCGCATGGGTGCATGGGTCTGACCGCCCGAAGCAAGGTAGAGGAAGGGTTGCCCAACAAGCACACCAATTTTTGCGTGCGTACTTTGAAAAATGTGTCCGCAATGAATTTTTGAAATTTTTAAGCCATTTTAAAACAGCACTGGCACTGACTACGGAATTACGTCACACCATTTTAAAACAGTACTGCCATGCAGGGGTTTAAAAGACAGTCACATAAATAAAATATTATGGAGAAAAAGAGCATAAAAATTAAAGTATAAATTACAAAATGCCTCCACTCACCAATAGCGGGCTAACTGGCAACTCAGACATGTAACAGAGGAAAATATGAGAAACGTCAGGATTTTTCCAGCACAATATAGGTAGCAATCCAACAATATAGGAATCGGATGAAGATTGTATGCACTTGCCTGTGCCAAGTTTTTCTGTTGTCTTTCTGGAAACATCGGTACTTGAGCAATCGGTCAGTGGCTTCGTCTTCGCATGATTTCAGGTTCATAAAGTGGAACTTATTCATAATATATAGTTGGTCCATTCTCTCCAGCATTTGCCAGATGAAACATTAATATCTTTGATAACTAAATGATAGGCGTTTCAAATTTTACAATAAGCGAGACTTCCAATAATACGTGAGAATGCTAACAGACCACTTGTCGTTTTCTAGTGGCTGTTCTGCAATATTTTATCTAGTAAATCATATACAGAAAACTGGTATAATAAACAGTAATTACAGTATTGAAGAATTTATGTCCTCTTCATCGCTTAATATCATGGATAGGATTTTGGAAAATATATGACAGTGTGAACTGCGAATAGTTAACTGAGTTGCTAATTAAATTTCCTGGCGATCACTGAAAACTATTGAGTTTGTGAATGCGCCCATTATTTCAGCCTGAACTATGGCCTCAGGACATTGTTGTTGGTAAATATTATAACAGAACTGGAAGAATTGAGATAAAAAGATCCCGGACAGTGATCATAATTTGATCAGTTTTTGTGGATTATTTTTGCCTCTAGCTAATCCATAACTTATTGGTTTTTTCCTGTTTTTTATATGATCTATTTTCTTTTAAGTATTGACTTTTTTCACCTTATTCTTTAACTTCATCTTAGTCTTTTCTTTGTTATTATAGTCATTATTTTCTTTGCCTTAGCAGTTTATTTCCTTATATTTTATTTTCGTTTTTATTTGCCTTTTTTAATACCAGGATTAGTTTACGTTATATAAACTTTATATTTGGCACTTATAAAGTTTTATTGTCTTATGCATTTTTATTTCTTTCACCTAGTTTTTTATCATTTGTCGGTATGCCTTCTGATCTACTCAGAATTTGTACTTTTAACTGTTGCTTCTTGAAGAGGAATATAAATTTGGTAGGGAATTTCACAGCTTTACAAAATTATATAATATTTCTGCAGGAAACGTTTGTAATAAAAGATAAGCTTGGCATTGACGAACATTATGACCATTCGTGTAGGAGCAATATATTCTGATAAAGCTTTAACTCAGTGGCTGGTAGACCAAGAGGTATGGCAATATCGTGGTGGAAGGATTCTTTTCTTCAAATTCAGCATATCTGCCTTGAAAAGAAATGTCATATTATATATATATATATATATATATATATATACAGAGCCTCTGTGGTACAGTGGTAGTGTGCATCCCACATGCTAGTGGATGCGGGTTCGCCTCCCGCCAGAGTTGTAAGAACTTTGGAAAGCATTCATCGAGCCACTTACTGCTTTGGCGGACAACAAGGGGTGCTGTGGTTGAACCAGTGTCGCATACTAGTATGCTTGCACCCAGTCGGCTTAAGGCGGACTTATTACACTTGGTTCACAAACTACACATACATCCAAAGCCACCCCAACATTACAGTCACATTCACAAGCACTTCTCATCCCACATACAGTCTCTGCCAGACAGTCTAAGCCACTGGGTAGAGATACATTGGCTGTATTGTCCTTCCTTTGGCAGGGATAGGCTGGTCCTGCAGTGCACATTCAATGGCTCATGATAATGATGATATATATATATATATATATATATATATATATATATATATATATATATATATATATATATCATCATCAGCCATTTTGAGTATCCACTGCGGGACCGGCCTATCCCAACCGAAGTGGGGACGATATATATATATATATATATATATATATATATATATATATATATATCATCCAATATCCGACGTAATAGAGCCATTGGTAGGTCCGGTTATTGGTTTTGTCCGGATATTGGGCCCCAGCTTATGGACTTGTACTTATGGACCCTAACTCAGAGAAACACCTATACAACTCCCTCTGGACATGCATAGCACTTATTTAACACCCAAATCACATCAGTAAGGCACATAAATGACTGAAATAAATGCAAAAGAAACATAAAATGAGGGTTTAGAAGTATGTTCATACATTAATAAACATTCTGGTACTTATGGACCCTAACCTAGCCTAACTCTGAAAAACACATTCCTACTGCACATGCATGAGTTAAGTATAGTATGGAAAAAAGTACAGTATGAAACATTCTGGTAAGTATAGTATGGAAAAAAGTACATTATGAAACATTCTGGCTACTTACAGCAAGTCCCTGGCCACCTCGATGAATAACCGCCTCCTCTCGGACTCTGACAGTAAGAACGATTTCCTGAAGCACTTGCAGTACACTCTTCCTGAAGTCTTGCACTGAACTTAGTCAATAACACACAGAAGTCCGTTCTCTTCACAGTGTTCACTTTAGTCCAAATAATGTTCCAGTTAAAATTTGTGTTGCACATTAACTTTTCCTAATCTTTTCAAAATTTCCAAAGCCAAAACAAAGAAGTTTATTTACATTAAATTTAGTTTCCACTGAGTCTTTTCTCTCAACTCGAAAACCTTAACACAACACACCGTTTTTTTCACTGCACAACACTCAAAATTCCCGTGTGGTCTAGTGGAGAAGTTCTTGCTGTTTATTCACTGTCAGAGTCTGAGAGTATCACTGGCAGGCGACCAAGGGGTGCATCGCTGGGTCGTGGTGATGGGGTACCCACTGCAGAAGACTTTGAGGAAAGCCGCAAACTCACGTCGAGCGGTGACTCCACCGTGGCTGATGTGCTGGGCTGTGGCTCGGAGCATGAGGGCCTGTCTTGGGGAGGCAACGGAGTGGAGCCAGGGCTTGGCACAGTGGGGGTCACGGGCCTGAAAAAACTGTCAATCGTTGACCGACGCAAGGACCGACGATTCTGGCAATTGATGATGCGCTGCCTGAAAGCACGCACTTCCTCCACGAGTCCCAAGTCCCCATCTCCCTGTTGCAGTCCGGGTGTTCCAGGTAGTCTAGGACGAACTCTAGATGTTCCCGGAGTGCGCTCAGCTTGGGGATGGCTGGAGTAGTGTCCTGCTGAGAGGAGTCCGCATCATCGTCGCCTTCGTCGTCGGAATCTTCAAGTTCGGGACTGACACCAGCAACCAAAGACACGTTCTCGATATCAGACAATGTCTGATACCCAGGATCGCCCTCGTCGTCGTCAAACCACTCACGAACATCATCCACATCAACAACGTCGCCGTGCGTATGTAGCCGTGCATGGAAGTCATCCACGTCAAACCCTAGAAAATCGTACTCCACATCCGGTCCGAGAAGCAGACGAGACCAACCATTTTCAAGAGTTTTCACTGCGGGACCGGCCTATCCCAACCGAAGTGGGGACGATATATATATATATATATATATATATATATATATATATATATATATATCGGGGGGGCAAAAATATTATTATTATTGTAAATGTATAAATGAACAGTGATACGTACAACTTTGCACATTAAATAAGTATTTAGGTTCCTTAGGTATTTGCAAGGTTTTACCAATGATTTTAACTGTGACTCTGTATATTATACTGGCGATTTAAATGCACACCCATTATCTTTCAGAGTTTGGAAGAACTTAAATGATGTCATGAACAGAAACACAGTTGTGTGTTATGACGTTAATATTCTTAGCCAGAACTATAATATTTACAGGATGTGGCAGCTCTGCTAGTAAATGGCTAGATCATTCCACTGGAAGATATTATGGTGATATAAAGCTATTTGGTATTACTATTTTAAATCACATTAATGGAACTGATTATCTTCTATTACAAGTAATATTGGAATTCTTAAAGCTAAACTCATATTCAGAGATTAATTTCAACACAGACAGTATGTATACAGATAACCAGTCACATGTTAACTGGAATACTTTAAATGAACAGGATATAAATCATATTAATTTTGTCATAGATAATCCTTTAAGAGAGTTTAATGACAACAATACATAACTGCCATAAAACCAGGTGTCGTAGTCCAGATCATCTAGAACAAATTGATGGCATGTACATTTGCACAGTGAACAGTGTTCACACTGCAAGTGATAGTTACAAGCACATTGTTTGTAAAGACAAACACATTTAGGACTGTTCCAAATTGGAACAGAAATGTTAAGTGTCTCCATTGCGTTACTAGAGAGAAATCCTGTAATTCCTCGATTATCCAATTTAACAGAGCCATTGGTTTGTCTGGATATGGACGAAATCTGGATACGGAGCAGTATCCTACCTTCCAATACTCTACCCATACGTATCTGATATGCAAAGTACCCCCTCTCATTGTGGCAGTGTTCTTCAGCATCTTTCAGCTATTTAGACATCAAAGCACAAGTGGGAATTTTCAGTATAATGCTAGATATTAAGAAACAATGCATAAACAATAAAAATCTTTAAAAAAATCGAAAGTGCTTACCGACCAGTGAATGGCGGTAACCTGCTAGTCTCAAGCTGGTGTTTAAGAAATGTCAAATTCCTCCTTCTCCTCCTCCTCCATCCGCTGGAGCTAGGCAATGAATGGGGACGTGAAGCAAGGTGATGGAGGCCTATCCACCTCAGAAGACTCTGAAGACAGCCACAAGCTCACATCTAGTGACGACTCAGTTGCTGTCGATGTGCTCGGCTGTGGGTCCAAGAGTAAAGACTGGGGACGAGGTGGTGGTGGTGGGGAGAATGGCTCACAAACATGGAGGTGGCAGGCTTGAAGAAGAAGTCGATCTTAGTCTGACAACAGGTGCGACAATTCTGATGAAGGATGGCAGCGTCCCTGATTGCCCACATATCTATCGTCAGCTTCAGTGGCACCAACTCCCTGTCGCAGTGCAGATGATCTGCATATTCAAGATGAGGGGGTGATGGAGTCATGGGATGCTCAGAGTCAGGGTTCTCATCCTTGTTGCTGTCCTCCGCCAGCCCCACAGAGACAGCAGTGGCAATTTCCTCATCAGACAACGTCTGATAACCAGGATTGCCACGGTTGTCATCCAACCACTTCCTCACATCATTGACGTCCACCTCTCGCCTGCTGTACGTACACGAAGACAGAAATCATCGACGTCAAATCTCTCAAAGTTGTGTGAAGCTCCGTATCCCTGAAGGAGATAAGACCAACCACTTTCAAGGGTTTTGACGGAGACTTCCTTCTGCGTATTTGCCCAACTGGACACTGCAGTCTAGATGTTGTAATGGCGAAGATTTTCCATGGTCCACTCCCCACATGTATTGACACCTTGCTCATCCTCTAGCAGCACCATCATATCTTCGAGGAACCTCTGATGGTACAGTCTCTTTGCTGTCAATATAACACCTTGGTCCTTTGGTTGAATGAGAGCAGTTGTATTAGGTGACAGAAACATGCACCTAATACGGCTGTTATCAGAAACCAGTTCCTTCTCGGATGGATGCACAGGGGCATTGTCGAGGATCAAGAGTGCGTTCACCTGGTTGCAAGGGATACCACGTTCCTCTGTTTGATAACAGATAACATCCTTGACAAAGTGTCAGTGGAACCAACTTCTGAAGATCTTACAGGTATACCAGGCCTTTACAGAATGGTACCACACAATAGGCAGGCTATCCATCAACCCATGGAGACAACGTGGTTGTTTTGCATGTAATAGCTGGCTTGAGGTGGTGCATCTTGTTAGCATTGGCACAACACAAAATCGAGACACGCTGTTTGGACAACTTCCTACCTGGCACACTCCTCTCGCTCTCTTCTGCCAGGTTGTTGGTGGGCAAGGAGCGATAGAGGAGATTAGTTTCGTCAGCAATGAACACTTGACCAAGAGCAAGGACCTCATCCTCGATCAGGCACTGCACTTTCTGGCAAAGTGGCCCAGTATCCTCTGATGTCACCTTTAAAGCCTCGCCATGTGTCTTACGGCCAGTAAGTCCATGTCAAAGTTTGAACTGGCAGAGGCAACTTTCAAATGCCTTGAAGTTGTGCACGTTGTGTAGGTGTGCAAACTTCTTGGCTGCCGCCTTCACCTCGGCCCTACGTACAAGCACACCAGCATCCCGTTGTTGACAAAACCAAACCAAAGTCAACTGGTCGATGGCAGCGTGGCAAGGCTGAGATATCCCCTTCCTGTTGCCCTTCCAAGTGGCATTGCCATAGTCATGTTCATACTGAGACACTTTGGCCCATGATTTCTTGATACCAAACATGGTTGAACGGGCCAGATCATATTCCCACAGACTGCATGAAGCGGTCCAGCCCGTATCAACCTTGCTCAGTATCTCACGCTTCCTTCTCCAGAGTCAAAACCTTCCTCTTTCACTTCTTGGGTTGTGGTGGGGCCATCATTACACACACGAGAAAGCCACAGAGGAAAATCAAGGCCTGAAGAAGTTAGGGAACCACCGCAAATACAGCAATGGAAGCAGTCATGATTAAAACTCGGTCTAGCAAATCCACACTCGTAAGAGGAAGGCAGGAAACAGAGGTACGATATCGCCACATGAACACAGTGCTGCCGTGTTTCTACCCACACTTGGCTACCAGTACACTAGTAAGATGTGTAGACTAACTTATGATTGGAAGTGTCAGTTTCACTTGGCCAGGCAAATGTTGCCACCTGGGAGCAACACTGGACCCCCATACATCATGGTCTCAGAGAGTGCCTATAACAATCCAGTCAGCCAGGTGATTTGACCATTTGGAAGGGAGGCGGACTGCCGTGCTTACCCAGTAGCATCCGAGTGATCCGGATGGCCAGGGGACTTTGACCATTTGGTGATGATGTGGACAGTCATTTTTGCTCAGCTGGTGGGTTAGGGCCAGAGAGGCCAGCCGGCCACCAAACCGAATTTTTGAATTTGTAGGTCACCCAGTTGGTGATGTCTGAAATTTTATGTTTGGATACGTACAAAAAAAAAAAAAAAAAAAAATCCACATACGGAAATAACAGAGCCAAGACCTAACATTTGTGTATGGAATATGTTAACTTCAGAGCATCCTGATAATCAAGTGATTACCGTACTTACAGTAAGTTGGGTGACAAGTGGCAGAGAACTAGGCACACAAGAACATGATACCATGATAAATAGTAGATGAGCTTTTATAAATGCCTTAAGTGATTGTAAAATAAATGAAGACAGAGAGATGTGCCTATCAATCACGCAAAAGTTTTCTTATAGGGACAAAAGTCAGTTTGGGGAAGATGCAAGAAAAAAAGAAGAAGTATAAAGGGTCAACTAATTGATACAAGAATTGAAAAATGCCTTTATTAATGACTTGAAAACTCAGAGGCCAGAAAGAGAAAAATTTCATTTCCGAACAATGGCACAGTCACTCAGAAAAGTAATTTGTAGGTTCAGTATGGGAGTTGGCCATGACGGCATTCAGTCAAAATTTTTAAAACATGCATCAGAGGCTTTTTTACACCCTTGCTACTGTAGTTTTTTAAATATTTGTT
Source organism: Coenobita brevimanus (assembly GCF_032717465.1). Classification (NCBI taxonomy): domain Eukaryota; kingdom Metazoa; phylum Arthropoda; class Malacostraca; order Decapoda; family Coenobitidae; genus Coenobita; species Coenobita brevimanus. The sequence continues at coordinate 13,727,370 of NC_136975.1, read as the reverse complement.
TTATTCGTTGCTGTCCCCCTAATGCTCTACTGAAGGGCATTATTACTCCCATAACCAAAGACAAGAAAAATGTCACTGATTCCATGAATTATAGGCCAGTAATGTTGTCCCCATGTCTTCTTAACATTTTTGAATTCCTTGTCTTAGATATTTTGTGGACCTCAGTAAAGCCTCTGATAAAATAGATCATATAACACTTGGGAGAATATTATTAATATCTATTATTCCCACTGATATTTGTTACACATTAATTAGGGAATCGAAGGGCATAATTATATTACCTGGGAGGGCAGCAGCAGCAAGTATTGCTACATTGATCAAGGGGTAAGACATGGAGGTGTTCTTTTACCTTTTCTTGTTAATTTTTATATTACTGACATAGTAAATGAAGTCTCAAACCGTCACTTGGTATGTACCACTGGCATATCGAAGTTAAATATCGTAATATACTTAGTATATACAAATGAGTTAGTACTTCTTGCTGGGTCACTGACAGACTTGGTGAGCTTGTTTACATTGTTGTGTTCCACACTGGAAGATCATAACTTGATTATCAACAAAAGCAAGACAAAATGCATTCATTTTAATCAAAAGTCTTTTTGTGTGAATTCGTAAAGCTGAAAAATGATCAGATAGAGTAGTACAGTGTTATAAATATCTAGGTCATAATTCTTTATATAATTTTGATTATTTTATTGGCATAAATTTTAGTGTTAATAATTTTTATGCTTCTTTTAATAGCTTTTTTTTTTGGGGGGGGGAGAGAGAGGTAGATTGTAAGCATGTAAATATTGTTACTTCCTTATTTTTTGTGTAATTCGTACTGCCTTCTAAGTTATGGCCTTCCAATAGGGAATTGTTATACAGGTTTTAAACAAATATTTTAAAATGCTTCGAAGCCGCATTCAGTAAATATCTGAAATGAATGACTGGTGTTCCCATATACACTAATACTCATATTACACCAAGAAACAGCGATTACTTGTTCCTGGGACATCACGTATCTCTGACCCAAGCAAGGTATATCAAGAGACTAATGAAAATTCACAATTCCCTTATCAGGAGTATTATTCCCCATTTACTCAATGACATGCTGATCGGCAGTGCTGTTGCCCTGTTCAGATAGGACTATAGGGTATATGTCGTTAAAGAAACCTTGGATATCCTAACCTCTCGTATACTTTGGCTACAAAGACATGAGGACAGGCGAGGTCTCTGTCTTTTCTATGGATATTAGTGCATTTGTTATTGTGGTAAGGGATTGATTTAGTTTTTTTTTTTTTTTAACTTTTTAATATACTTCCATTTTATGCAGTGTTGATTTTATATTACTTAGTGTCTATTTGTTTAGCTATTATTTTTCGTTTTGGTTATGTAATTTTTTATTAATTTGAAGTGTTTAAGTTATTTTTTTACTGAAGAAATTTTATAATTTTTTAATTTTTACATTTACATTCTTATTGTTTTTATTTATTCTTTCCTACAATTTATTTCTAGTAAGTTTTTATTTAATAATTAGTATTCTCATGAATTTCGTTATAGATTTTTTATCATTTTTTCTAAATATTGTAACATTATCACTTGGTCTCTTCAATAGCAGTTTTAAAAAATCAACTTGTACAGCATTGAGATTCATTTTTGTTTTAACCCCTTAACCGCGGGGCGTCACTTTCGTGAAGCTCGGCTACAATGGATCATACCGCGGGGCGTCACTTTCGTGACGCTCGGCTACAATGGATCATACTGCGGGGCGTCACTTTCGTGACACTCGGCTACAATGGATCATACCGCAGGGCGTCACTTTTGTGATTCTGTGTTATTTTGAATTATACCGGGCTCTCAAGTGGTGGTTTGTATCATCTATCAGTACTGCCAATGTCCAACACTAGTCAGCACTCCAAATCTCATCTGTACTCCCATCCATTGTTGACATTTTAGCTATTTTACCCCCTTCGTGACTCCCCTCCCTACCTGCCCTCCATTACCCTCTCCTCTCACCTCCCACGCTGCGCTGCACTACGGAAATTTCCCCCTTCTCTTTCCACAGATTTCATCCATTGAAATAAGCCCTATGCCCTATATTTTTACCCAATAATATATACCAAAAAAAAACAGGTAAGTGATAGTGTTATACTCCAGAAATTGGCTAATTATCACCTGACAACACCTCACGTGCATTCATTCGCTACATTACCACGGTAATTTCCCCTTTGATTTATGCCTTGTAATCGATGTCTGTAATAAAAATATATATCAGGAAGGAAGGGAGAATCCTAACTGACATTTACATTCACTTGGAACAACCTATTTCTTTATTTATTGCCGAGATTTTCTACCTATAAAAAATTAGCATGTACAGTAAGTTAGCAGCAGTAAGCCTAAAGTGTCATTGTCAACCCTTCCCTTCTCAGATAATTTACCCCCTTCGTGACTCCCCTCCCTACCTGCCCTCCATTACCCTCTCCTCTCACCTCCCACGCCGCGCTGCGCTACGGAAATTTCCCCCTTCTTTTTCCACAGATTTCATCCATTGAAATAAGCCCTATGCCCTATATTTTTACCTAATAATATATACCAAAAAAAAAAACAGGTAAGTGATAGTGTTATACTCCAGAAATTGCCTAATTATCACCTGACAAAACCTCACGTGCATTCATTCGCTACATTACCACGGTAATTTCCCCTTTGATTTATGCCTTGTAATCGATGTCTGTAATAAAAATATATATCAGAAAGGAAGGGAGATTCCTAATTGACATTTACACTCACCTGGAACTACTTATTTCTTTATTTATTGCCGAGATTTTCTACCTATAAAAAATTAGCCTGTAAGTTAGCAGCAGTCAGCCTAAAGTGTCATTGTTAACCCTTCCCTTCTCAGATAAGCCGCGGCATTTAGTTCCTTGTCCTCCACTGCAAAGACAACATGTCGCACTTGCGCTCCGCCATTCCTGCCGCTTCTGTGCCCATTGCAAAGGGCCCCGTGACCTCTACGCCAAAGAAAAGTGTTGAGGCAAGCAGGAAAGGCCTCAGTGACTCTGCAGTGGCATGAGAACTTGCTGAATTGTCCATGATAATAATGGACAGCGATTTTGACGATTCCGGTGAATCGTGTGATGAGCCGGGTGAAGTTATCGCGCCAGAAACAGTGACAACAAGTGCTCCTACCAGTGAATCAGTGTCTAGCTCCAAGGGAAAGGAGCCTTTAGTGCAGGAAGGACAAGAATTTGGGAAGGGAGTGAAAAGGCGGCGTGTTAGCCCCAGAACAATGCCCCCACGTGACCCAGCCCGCCATGAGTCACGGGTGCATTCACCTCCCCATTCCCCAAGCCCCGCTTTACTCATCTCGTCATCATCGTCGGCTGAGTTATCTCTGGAGTCTTCGTCATCGGAGTCACCACCAGCATCAACAGTGAAGGCCGGCCGTAGAGGTAGAGGTAGATCTAAGAGAGTGAAAAGTAGTGTAGCTAGTAGGGTAAGGGCTGCTAGTGCTGTACGGCAACCTAGGGTCAGTGAGAGTGACCTTGACAGAGATAAGCCTCCCTCTCAGCCAACCTCCACCACCACCACCACCACCACCAGCCCTCCACCGCCATGCCAGGGAATCCTGGACGCCTTCGCGTGGACGGAAGGGTCAGATTTTGTCCCCGAAAACCTGGTTTTCGATGAGAGCTCGTCAGGAGTTCAGCCTGCCTTCACTATGGACGAAAATGCTGAGTGTGTCGACTACCTTTTGGCCTTCCTAGATGACAAAGTCATGCAGCACATATGTGATGAGACCAACAGGTTCGAATCACAACGTGCTGCTAGTGGTACAAGTGCAGCCAAGATGCAACAGTGGACCATGCTGGGAGTGCAGGAGCTGTATGTGTTCTTTGCCCTCATGCTTCTTATGCCACACTCCAAGAAGCATGAGTTGGAAGAATACTGGTCCATGGACCCCTTACTACCCTCACCGACCTTCAACAAGTACATGGCCAGAGATCGCTTCCGGAACATCATGGGAAACCTGCACTTTGCCGATAATGATGTACCTTCCCAAACCGACCCACCCTGGAAGATCCGGGAGATTCTGAACAGAATGAAGGATAAGTGCATGTCATTCTTCCACCCATTTCAGAAGGTTGTCATTGATGAGTCCTTGGTTTTGTTCAGAGGACGTCTTCGGTTTGTTCAGTACATTCCAAGCAAACGTCATCACTTTGGAATTAAGTTCTTTGTACTGTGCGACTGTAAGACGGGGTACATCCTTGACTTCGTCATATATTCAGCCAGCACTGTCGATCTCGATAAAACACACCCCCTTGGCTTCTCTGGCTGTGTAGTGAAAGTGCTCCTAGAAAAGTATTTTGGTGGGAATCATGTGCTGTATACAGACAACTACTATACAGCACCGAAACTTGCCAAATACCTTTCTGAGCACGGCATTGGCTCCTGCGGCACTGTGATAAGTAATCGTGCCAACTTCCCCAAATTCCCAGAGGGGGGAAACTCGCAGCAAGGAGACATGCACCTACGCAAGTCTGAGAAGATGCTGGCAATACGGTGGCATGACAAGAGAGTCGTGCACATGCTCACCACCGTACATAAGGGGGAGATGAGAGACAGTGGGAAGGTCGACCGTAGGACAGGCGAACCTGTGATGAAACCTGATGCTGTGTTGGACTATAATATAAACATGCGGCTGGTGGACAAGTCCGACATGATGATTGATGAGATCGACTGCCTCAGGAAGAATACTAGGTGGTACAGGAAAGTTTTTCTGCATCTCATAGATATGACGATGCTGAACGCCTTCATCCTGTACAAGATGAAGGTAAAGCCACCCAAGTCCTTCTCCCTGAGGTTGTTCGCCAGGACTTGTGTCCAGCAGCTGCTGGAAAAATAGGGTAGGGTGCAAGCAGCAACTCCAAGGCGCCATCCAGTTACACTTCCCGACCGACTTGAGCAGAGGGCGTATATGGATCGGCACAGACTTGAGCTAATGCCTGCCACAGGGAAAAGGAAGGCTGCGATTCGCAGGTGTCAGTTATGTGCGCATACCACACGCCGCACACCTGAGCATAAACGCACCTCTTGGCAGTGCGCTGAATGCCAGGTTCCCCTCTGTGTAACCTGCTTCTTCGATTATCACAGCCAGAAGCAGTTCTAACAGTGCAAGTGTGGAAGCAGAATTATTTGGAAATAATGTGTAAATAATGTGTAAATAGCAGGTGAAAGCAATGGATGTTCAGTTCATATGATTGAACAGTGTATTATAGTTTTCTCTTACTGAAAGTGACAGTGAATAACATATTGTAAGTAAAATAGAAGGGTAAATATTGAAAATAGAATAGAAAATGTAAATAGTAATGTAAGTAATTAGTAATATAAGAATATGAGTACAAATAATTTATGTTATAACAGTGAGAGTGAATCCGTGGCTCTCTACGTATTTTACTGACTGAAAAATTGAATGACTTCAGTGACAATAAAATAATACGACTGAAGGAAACTTATGGAGAAAGACTCCAGATATATATAAGTGTGATATAGTAATAGAAATATAAAGTGTGAGGGGTTTTATGAATAATAAATGACAGAGTGCCTAGAGCGAACTAGCGCAAGTGCGGCGATCAGACGCGCTCGTAATTTCCATTGCTTTCACAGTGTTTTTTTTTTTTTAGTATGGATCCCAAACTACTTGAAAATGGTAGAATGGTGTTTATAGTGTTTGTATCTGGCTGTGGTAATCATATAACGGGTTGTCGGGAAGTGTAAAGTGGAGACTTAATTACCCTACTTCAGAGGTCTCCACAAGTCCTACGGAAACTGACGAAGGCTCAACAATCATTCCAGGAGAAAGCTGAAGGTATGTGCAATAAGCATATATATAATTTTATTATTCTAGGACGAATAACTGATTTTTGGCAAATATTTTTTGAGAGTCTGTCGGAGCCCAAATAACCCCGCAGGACACGCAAGTCATTGGTAAACAAGCCCGCGGTGTAGGGGTTAAATATTTTATTCACATAATGATGCACATTTTAAACTTTTTTTTTTTTTTATGACAGTTATACGGTGCAGTAGACTGTCATCTTATTCTATATTATTTATATACAGATGCGAAGAAAAACTGATTAGTTTGATTAAATCAAAATCCTATTACGTATATTAACCATAATACTGTATGTAAGTTTAAGGCTGGAGTTAGACTGGTTAGTAGTGGGCACTGATATTCCAGAGCATGTACCAAATATGGCAAGTAAAACATATGTGGTATAATATAATCGTATAATATCAATGCCTATGTAATTATGTTACGAAACAAAGAGAAGAAATGGAATGAAATTACTGCTACTACTGCTACTACTACTGCTACTACCACCATCATTATGACAAGTAAAACATATGTGGTATAATATAATCGTATAATATCAATGCCTATGTAATAATGTTACGAAACAAAGAAAAGAAATGGATTGAAATTACTGCTACTACTACTACGACTACTACTACTACTACTACTGCTACTACCATCATTATTACTACTACTACTCGCATCTCTACTACTACTACTAATAATAATAATACTCCTACTACTACTATTACTTCTACTAGTAGTAGTATTGTCCTCCACTGCAAAAAGCCTTCCAGAAGCTTAATGAAATCCTTTAGAAGTGGAAAGACTAAATCAATAAATCACGTCACCGGATTAGGATATTTTTAGTTCCGCCTTTTATCAGCAAACTAGTGCCTACAAATTTCATTAACTCTCTCTTGGTTGGAGCAACTCTGGTACCGGTATATCATGCCAGCTACCGCCAGAAGATTTTTACTGACCTAAGCAAATCACAGACACCTGACAGATTAATAGCGTCACCAATAGTCGTGCCACGGTCGTGGCTAGTTTGGTATTCTCTTTCACAACGCCAGGGAATTTTAGTCAGTGTTCAAGCCATCAAGCAGCTACTCGTACCTGATGAAAGCTATTGTACTCTTAAATGTACCTACCTTTGGGGATGTAGTAGCCGCACACCATGCAGTCGGCGGTTGCATAGTGATGCAAGCTATAGGGAGCCAAGTTGAACACCCTCAGTATCTCGTTTATGGTGGCTTGGATGTAAGGCAGGCTGTAGCGGGGAGAGGGGTGAGGTGTAAGGCAGAGAGGGGTAAGGGGTAAGAATATTTCTTGACGGAGGGGTTGAATAAGGGAGAGGGGCCAAAGAAGTGAGGCGTGCAGTAAAGAGGGGTGAGGGGAGAAAGGCTAGGAGAGGGGCTGATGTAATGTGGGAGTGATAATGGTAAGGGGTAAAGAGTAAGGGCGTGAGGTAAAGAGGGGGTAGGGGCTGAAAGAGAGAGGGGCAGAAAGGGAAAAGAGTGAGGGGTAAGAGGCGAAGGAAAGGGGGATAGGGGGAGAAGAGGTGAGGGGTGTGGAGACAGGTTGAAGAGGATGAGTTGGTAGGTAGATAGGTAGTGGGGTGAGGATAAGTGATTTAGTAGGTAGGTAGTTTGGCAGGTAGGCAGTATGTTTAAGGCAGCCTAAACTATGGTAGTCTGAATCTTAAGTTTTGATGTCATGAAATCACAAATTTATTGACACCCGAGTCGTATAATATCGTTTATAGCAGGAAATTGAATGTCGCTGAACAATTAACCAATAAGGCACATCCGCTTCTCTTACTTTGTTGTTTGACGAGCACAGGCTACCAAAATTTACGAAAGCTTTAAAGAAGACAATATCTCCATTAGATTTTATACTCCAGGGATACGAAAAAATCAGTCTCGCATGACCTTGAAGCTGGGTCTACGTTGCCAGTTATGATCTGAAGAGGTAGGTCTAGAAACACATTATTTGGATCAGGCCAGATGATGCTGGTTGGATTAAGTAGCTGGCAAACCTTATTTGAAATAATTAACTCGTAAAGATCTCCAATTGATATTTCATATTTGTATTGTTCACACATACTTGTGTTATAAAGGGGAATGACATTTTGTGGAACCTCGGTAAAAATA